>NW_005179023.1:27693-83487 GCF_000350225.1 Chondrus crispus | reverse complement strand
ACACCGTTTAGCAAGAGGAGGTCTTCCTTGACTTCTACTGTGAGAAACTCAGAAGCTAATCAACGGGACGCGGTCATATGCTTCCTTGAACGTCTTTCAGAAAGCACAGCCGACCATATGCCCGACCGAAACGAACAGCACTTGCCCTATTTCCAAAAAGCCCAGGTCTTCGACATCTTCCTCTCTGAGTTCAGTCGCCTCCATTCGCGCGCCCCACCCACGCGAAGCTATTTTTACGAGACATGGCAAAAGCACGTGCCCAACATCAAGGTGCGGAGGGTGCATAGGTTCACAGTGTGTTCCGAATGCGATCTCATCCGAGACCTGCTCTCCAAAGCCGGTACCGATGAGTCAGCAACTCGGCTACTTCGTGAGCGAAAAACCACTCACAACGATATGGTTGCAGCGGAGCGGCGCGAGTACCAGAAGAAGTGTGATAAAGCAGGACTGTATCCTGCTAAGTATTGCTCTATCATTCTGGACGGTGCCGACCAGTCCGCCTTCGGTTTGCCGCATTTCCTCTTCAATACTAAGCACACAAAGGGGCACAGTATCAAAGTTAAGCTAATTGGACTGCTTGAACATGGTCCCGTGAAACATCTGTCCCTGTTCACTATGACAGATGAATATGAGACAGGCGCGAATCACGTACTAGAAGCTCTTCATCGGACGCTGATGGTAAAGGCTGAGAAGGGCCCACTCCCGGACACCCAGTTCGTGCAGGTGGACAATTTCACTCGCGAAAATAAGAACAGATACTTCTTCGGATACATGGAATCCCTGGTTGCATGGGGGGTGTTTCAAGAAGTCTTTGTGTCGTTTCTACCAATTCGTCATACCCATTCTGACATAGACCAAGCGTTCAGCTGCACTGCTCGCCGGCTCAGGCATCATGAGGCTATAACTCTGGAAGACCTGATCACTGAGCTCGGGAAGGCATATAACCCTCCCCCTCACGTTGCTGATCTTCGCCAGATTATAAACTTCTCTGGGCTGTGTGACCAAGAAAGGTGTTTGGAAAAGCCTCAACGGTTTTCCCATTTTCGATATTTCAAGTTTCACCGTGTGGAGGGGATCCCAGAGTATCGTGGCAATTCTTTTAACACTGCATGTTCGGCGCGGGTTGGGTGTAACGACGATTGGGGCTCTCTCAAGGTTGGGCAGTGCACCGGAGGCTTCCTGAAATTTGCACCTGACCTTGCCAAAACACCACCGACCGAAGCCACATGTCCTAACGATCTTGATAAAATCAACACCCGTCTTGTGTCTGAGGAGACACGAGTGAATGACAGGAGAAAGTTAGCCCAGCTACGGCTTCTACGCGACCGCGTGTATGAATCAAGACTGGAGAGATTCCACTGGAATCTGCGCGACGTATTTGAGATGAAGGGAAAGTATAGAACAGTTACTGATGCGGTTGATGGCTTGCAAGACGAAATTGAACATGATGAAGTTGAAATCGAGATGGAAGAACAACCCCTGCAAGACCTCGAATACGAATGTAATGACTTCGTAGCGGTACGCGGTTCTTCTTGCTCTATAGAAACCGTCCCGTTCTGGGTCGGGCGTGTCATATCAATTCACAAGGACGATGAAGGCGTAACTACGGATCTCACCATCCATTGGTGGGAAGTGTACAATGGTAAATGTGCCTGGACAGGTAAGTATGCACCCTCTAGGTTACATGACATCAGGAAACCGTGGACAGAGTTTATCAGTGTCGCAACTGTTTTGTCCAGGTTTTCGGAGTTGAAGAAATCGAAAGAGATCAGCGCAGCAGCGGCGAGGCAAATTAGGCAGGCTCTTGGAGTTGCGTGATATGCTGGGTGGCCTCCGCTACTCGGTGGTCAGCTTGACGCAGTCAGATACGGTAGTGAGGGTGCAATGCCCTGGTAAACTTTGGTAAACGTGGGTGCAGCAGTACCAAAGGCCGGTTGCGACGCACCCTGGGTTTGACCAAAGATATTCATATCAGCTGAGCCTACAGCAGTAACTGGCAAAAGAGCATCTGACTGCCTCCAGTCTCTCTACTGCAATATATATGCCACAAATGCGCATTACCATAGATATTTCTCCAGCGCACACCCCACCATACTGCATCGTTAGTTGTTTGAGGCCCGACATGTAGTTCGTTGATGTGAGCAAGTAGCGAAGGTTCCTTCGAGGCAGACATAACTTTTATTTCTCTTCAACCTTTCCTAGATCTACGAAATGCACATATTAAGCCGGAACAAATTACCAATATGTATTATCACGAAGCCACACTCCTTTGATGATATTGACCACCTTATCAATTGACTTGGCAGTGGCTGGATGTGCAATCAACGGTACGGCCGATGGGTTCGACCTCACCAGTGAGGGGGGGTTGTCCACCTTCAGCTCCTGATTTTCTGTCAGACGAATATCGGCTGGGAGTTTATCTCCCAATTTGACTTGGGTTTGGAGTTCGCGACGCGGGGGGGGGGGTGGACGTGACGATACGGGTCGTCCTAATGGGTCGGGGAGGCTTGAAGTGGGCCACAATCGCCAACTTCGAGCAAGTCCAGACAGAATTTAGGATTAAATTCTGTCGGCAGATTGTGAACAGGTATCAAATTTTTATATAACATAAATTGTACTGCAATTTCCAAGTAAAATTGTATGATAATTTTTTTGATTTGGCCTATACAGAACCCCCCATCCCCCAGATTTAGAGAGTACATGTTGGACGATAACTTCTAAACTATTTTGGTTTGTCCACTTCTGTTTTCTGCATATCACTACTACTGCTCTAAGCTTTACAACCATATAAAAATATCTGGAATCCGAAGGGGTGCCCCTGGTACTGTTTGGTATCCCAAATTCTGGTTACCACCAAACCAGTGTTGATTGCGTTCGCGCACACCTCGAGGGTGACGAGTGGTACGGACCGCCGGGTCGCGGAGTTACACATCTCGAATCGAGATGGAGGAGTCGCTCCTCCTCGCGTGCCCCGCCTCACCGATGAGGAGGCATGCGAAGCGGCGATCTTCGCCTCGGGAGATGGCAGCGCGTACGTGTGTTGGCTATGCCGTACGTACGGTCACGCCATGTACGCGTGCCAGTTCCTGTCCCCGGAACAACGAATATTCACGGCGTACAGGGACTACCACAACCAGATGGAGACGCGCCCCGAAATGCGCAATCTCCTCCGGCAGTCGGAGGGCGAAGCCGGCCCCCCGCGTCAAGGATTCTCGAACCGTTCGGGTGGGAGCGCACGCTTCGCCCCACGGAGAGACCCTGGTGAGTCCGGTGGCGACCACCATCCGCGAAGAACGCGAAGGCGCCCAGGCTTCCGTAAGCCCGGCGCGTGTGAACGAAAGAGAAGACACCCTGACCTCCGTAGGTTAGATGCCACGGACCGACCGTGAAGGCGCCGAGGCTTCCGTAAGCCCCGTGCACAAGACGGAGCGTGAGGCGTGGTCCAATGCAATACGCCCCAAAGATCCCACCTATAGCCGTGTCGCCGAGGGGATCGCATATGCGCTACACCTCACCGACTTGACCGATCAAGTCGGGGAGGCAGGAGCTGGCCGACCTAGCTCCGCAGAGAGGACACCGTCGACTTGGGAGGGATCTGCAAGAACGACCCCCGGCCAAGTGCCCGCCGCCGACCTCCAGCGCGCCGAAGACCCCGAGGCTGGCGCGCTCGACTCCCCGGTCGTCCCACCGCAGGACGACCTTCCGGCCCCTCTTACGATAGAGGAGATAGTCGAGGAGCAACGCGTGGATGACTTCTGCCAAACTGTTTTGGCACGAAAGTCAGAGTCCAGGGACTCCGCGTTCTTCGAGGACCACCAAGGGGTGCTCAAACGGAGACACCCCTTCGACCCTGATATCGTTCAGGTGGTGGTACCTCGGACGCTCCGCTCCAGGCTCCTTCGCCTGTGCCACAACCCGGCCATCGCGGGGCACCCGGGCCAGAATCGTATGTACTACGCACTTCGACGCGAGTACTACTGGCCCCACCTGGCTGCAGACGTCGCAGCCACGGTGCGAGTGTGTCGAACCTGCGCGATGAACCGGGTGAAGCTGAGGAAACATCTCAACCGATTGAGATTGTTTCCAGCTACGAGGCCCCTCGAGAGCCTCGCGATCGACATCTTGGGGCCGCTCCCCAAGACGAAGACAGGAAAACGATTCCTGCTCGTGATTACGGACCGCTTCAGTAAGCTAACGCAAGTCGTTGCGCTCCGCACGATAACAGCGCACACGGTCGCAGTTGCGTTCTGCGACTCGTGGGTGTTCAAGTATGGCGTCCCTCGCAAGTTGCTTTCGGACAACGGCCTTCAGTTTAATGCCAAGTTCTTCCACAGCACGTGCCGCGTTCTGGGGATAAAGAATTTGTACACTTCGGCGTACCATCCCCAGACGAACGGACAAGTCGAGCGATATAACCGAACAATCGCCTCGATGCTGAAGAACTACGTGGGTGAACACCAGGACGACTGGGATGTGTACGTGGGGCCGCTTACGTATGCGTACAACTCCCACGTACATCGCACCACACGCACCACGCCGTTTGAGCTCGTGCTCAGCAGACAACCGCCGGAGTTCTCTCTCCGACGGGCCGACGGCGACGCGCCCCCTTCCTATACGGGGAACCAACGTGACGAGTTCCTCAAGACCGTGGATTCGACTATCCAAAAGGCCTACGGGAGCCTGCGTCGGACGCAGGCTCGCTACAAGCGCGACTTCGATAAGCGCATACGACGTATTAATTCCCGGCTCCGTCCCGGGGAATACGTATATCTCAACCCCACCGATGGGGCTAAGACATCGAACAAGCTCGCCTCGCCCGCTGTCGGACCCTACCGCGTGCTCGCCAATGACCGCCGAACCATCACGATCGATCGTGATGGGGTCACCGAGCGAGTCTCCGCCGACCGCTGCGTGTACGCGCCGTCTCCGATAGACGCGCCACGAGCAAGTACGACGACCCCGCGGGACCTCGCCGATAAGGTCACCGCGGGAACGCAATATGCCGTTGAACGGCTACTGAGACATCGAGTCATGGAAGACGGAACTACGGAGTTCCTCATCAAGTGGGCGGATTACGACACACCCACTTGGACTGCGCGGACTCATGTCCCGGAGGAGATGGTGTCTCGTTACGCCCAACGCCTCCGGAGGCGCACCGGCAGAAGCCTCTCTGCAGACGTGAACGCGGACGTTCACGCTTAAGGGGGGCCCGAACCGCTCCGTTACGGTTAAGGGCATATCGACGAGCTCGCCTGAACTTCAGAGTCTGCTCCTGGAATTAGAACTTTTTGTCGCTAATCACGGCGCATGCCATGATTAAATTTTGGGAAGATTTCTTCCTCAGACGACAGCGCACCAATCAGGCACCGTGCTCTGATTTTTTGGCAAAAAATGATTTTCGCGGGAAACATTTTTTGCGATTTTTTTTGGGGTGATTTTGGAACGGGCTCACGGCCGTACTTGTGCGCGCACGTGCGCACGGGTACTGTTGTGAGAAAATCGTTGTTCATGACGATATCGCTGATTGGTTGATTCCTTCGGACTACACTGTGGATACGGGTTCGGCAAATGTAATCAGCATGTGCTGGCGTCGATCGATGCTCCCTCTTTTTCTTTGCTAACTCAGCTACCTCCCGTCTATAAGTACTCATGCCGTACCCTTCTAGCTACGGGATCCATCGTTTCCTCCTCGCTCGTTTCCCTTTTTGCGGGTCTTTCAGCTGCCTTTTCCTTGCATTCGTCCATGCTATGTACATCATACGTACGCATTGATCCTTCGATTCATCCTCCGAATTCGCCTCTGTCAGTGGTGATACCACTTCCTTCTTCGTGGGTCCAGCCCCCATTCCGTTACACTCATCCTTTCGGTGCAGCGGCATGCACTTGCCATCTCTTTCCATGTCGCACGAATCGGCTTCTTCCCTTGGTTCTTTACCCATCCGTCTGTTCGTCTTCCCGTGCATCCGATTGAGAATTCCTTCCTTTTGCCCACGTTATTGTCCTCTCACCCTTTCGCTTGTCCCCTGCTCTCACTGTCTGCATCTGCATTCTGCTCACTGGGTGTCACTTCTACTCTATATATCGTCGTATAGGCGTACATGCGATGTGTTCTGTGGAGTCATGCGCGCGTGTTTCCACTGTGTGCCAGAAGCACATATCCAATCAAATCATGTGATTATTATTTCAGTACCCGACTCTTCACACTCCCCCCAGTCGTTGAAGTGTATATCTTTAACGACTCTACGTCCATTTCTCGCTGTCAACCTCAAACGACTTGTGCACCGGCAGCCTTAGTATCCCTTCACTTGCAATCTTGTTGAGCATCCTATGACTTATAGCATTCCTCTTTGTTAACGCATCTGCGATGTTGACCTTTCCTTGAATCCACCGTATTACATCAACTTCACCCGACTCAAACGAATCCCTTATGCGCTGCACTGTTTGTCTCAATCGATAATCCCGACCTTCATGCAGCGTCGTAATTGTATCATATAGTCCTTTCGAGTCTACGCTTAGCACGTGTCTTAACTTGTCCTTTGGGAATATGGATCTCATCGCAAGCTTGAGATTATAACCTCTGTCGTCCGCGTCCGAGCACGCCAAGATCTCTGCCCCATACGATGAATGGCACACTCTTCGCTGCTTCGTGCTCGACCAGTCAATAATGTGATATACATCGTCTTGTACACCTTTCTCCTCATAAAGAATCCCTAATATAAACCCCGTCTGGCCATATTGCTTAGTCCTCGAAATATTGAAAGCTGCGTCCGAAAATGAATTGATAGTTGCAGATACCTCCATACTGCGTGGTCTACGAAACATAACCACCGCCTTCAAATCCTTCATCTCCTTCAGCATGCCGTTTGCCTGTAGAAGATGTTCAACTTTTAACCGTGGTACGCATTGTTGCATATACGAGCCGATGTATGCTGCCTGTGGTAGTGCTCCGCACCCAAGCCATACCAATTCCCCTGCTAGAGATCTGAATTCTGCCATTTCTTTCGATGTAGCTGCTGAATCTGTCTGTTTCTTTCGACACTGGTCTAGAGTCACTGGCCTTATATCCTGCATGTATGAGTCCATTGAGATGGACACCGAGCCATATTTGTCCTGAGTTATATCCGCCCCATTGAATTTGATTGCACCATCTATAATGACTTTGCTGATCGGAAAACGTTTAGAAATGTGTTCAGAGAACACCTTAATGTCCTCCACGCTGCCAGCCATCAGGAGATCATCCGTGACCTTCGCTGCAATAATGGATATCTTACCTTCTTTCGTTCTGCGTATAAACATCTGTGGAACTCCTCTGACCCTTCCAAATGATGCTTTTTGGATCATCCAATTCTCAATCACCTTCGCCCATTGCCTCCCTGCCTCTGATATCCCATATGGCATCTTGAGCAAGTGCCATATTACTCCTCGTTTACCTTTCCACTCTGCTGGAGGTCTCACATATATGTCCCTTCGAATTGGTCCACTCTGCAAATAGGCTCCTTTGACGTCCAAACATCCTAACCGGAACCCAAAGATCGTTGCAAGGCTGCATACTAGCCTTATCACGTCGAACTGTGCGGTAGCCGAATCTTTTCTTATATCATCCTTATCTTTATCCCGATTCCCATGTGGACATAGTCTGGCTTTAAGCCTCTTTTGTCCTTTTTCTTCTACCTTAATCTTGTATACAATATGGGACCCAATCACATTGGCAAACTGAGGCACATCAACATCCATGACCTCCTCATACGCATCCTTCCAATTTGATTTCAGTTCTGCTTCAATTGCCTTATTTACGATCCAAGGAGGGGCGCACTCCATTTTCCTTCTCGTTATTTGTGCTGACCCTAGTATTTTGTGAATTTCCTCTAGAGTTTCTTGCTCCTGTGATTTCAGCTCAATATCCTCTTGCTGTTCAGCCCCTGTTCCCTGTGGTAACTCCCCAACGTCCTGCGATGGATCACCTTGATTTTTCTTCGTAAATAGAGATCCTACCCGTCCCTCCGATGCAGTCATATCATTATGTTCTCCGTCACCAAACACATCCCTGATTAGGTCGCTATTCATAGCTCGTGCATTTTCCTCGTTATCGGTGATCGTCTTATCCATGTCAGTTACAGCAGTTGTGGTGTTCTCGTCTTGTGCAAGTTCCTCCTCCAGGCTGCACTTCATAAGTTCCTGTGCCAGTTCACCTTTTGGAGCTATCCTGATGTGTTCGTACGCCACACTCATTGGCGGCCCTTTCTTATTCCGCCTGCACTTGACCATGTGAACTTCGGCCTCGATCACCCATGCTTCTACCCACCTTGGCCTTTCGTTTTGCTTTGACGTTTTGTAATATACCCAGACCTTGGCCCCTTTTGGAAATGATGCCCTAGGTTCAACATTTCTCATCTTCGACCTCGAAACTCTGTTGATTGCCCGCACTGCAACTGACTCCATGTGTGCATCAAGCATGCTCTGTGATACATCGGAACTGGGTACTCCCAGAATCGATGGTGAGTACCCCCTGGCTAGCTGAAACGCACTCAATATTGCGTTACCGTGGAACATGTTTGACATAAAAGAAGCTCTTGCCACCAACGTTCCTGGTGATGATGCTGTTAACTCTTTAGACAGCCTAGATAAAATAGTTTTAAACACACCATTATTGCGCTCAACATGACCGTTTTTAGCTGATGATCTGGACGGCCTCGGCTTCAATGTGACTTTGTGTGATACGAGAAACTTTTCAAATATCGGCCTACAAAATTCTGGGTCAGCGCTGAAGCTCTTTGGGGCTCCGTGATGATACAGCCATTCTGTCTCGATTAAATCCATCATTGTTTCAGCTGATCTGTCTTTTGCAATTGCCCGCTCTCCGTACCTTGTCCCAACATCTACGATATTGATAACCTCATACTTGACATCCTTAATGTAAATCATAACAAAATCCACCTGAATCTCCTGGTTGAACTCCTCGTTGACGTGTGTTAACGAAATCTTCTTTGTGTCCTTTGGACGCCCAGTTGATGCGCATATGTCACACGCACTGTGAACTGCATCACAAGCTCTTACCACACCCTGCGTTTTTAACTTAGCATCATCGAAAAGCTTCTGCATCTCACTTGAGGATGCATGCGTAAAGCGGTGTACCTTTTTGACCATATTAGCTTCTTGACGTGATGAACTATGCCCCATGAGACTCATACGGTGTGATCTTGAATTCGGTACAATATCGAACCATATGCGATCATTCTCACTCTTATCGGGTGCAATGTACGTATAAAACGTACGGTCTGCACTATCGCATGGCCTCCGAAATGTTATCATTGGCTGCTTCGGCCTATTCAGAGTGTCTGCGAACCGTTTGAAGTCTAGTCCCACAATCAGAGGAGATTCACCTTCTACAAGATCAAACTTCATCGCTGTGGGGTTTCCTTGTACGTCATTGACCACCAGTTCCCACGTATACCGAATGGGCTTGGCATCTGCACAATTTTGACCCCATCCATGGTGATACCTTTCGCGTGGCGGTTGCAGCTTGAGCGGAATAGATAGCGCGTCACATAGCCTAATAGCGTTAAAGATACCTCCCGTAGAGGTGGGTGCTCCTTCATCTAGCATCGGGTTGAGGTCAGCATGGAGCTCTACTGGCCTCCTTGACGAAAAAACGTACCAATTTTCTTCTTCTGTTCTTCTTTCGAGGAATTTTCCTGTGGCACTCTGGTATCATGCGCCGGCCTCCTTGATATCTGTGACTGTCTGACCTTATCCAAACACTCCGGCCTATCCCGATACCAATGTCCTGTTTTTCCGCACGCCTTGCAGCTACTCTCCAACTTCATCCGCTTGATCCTGTCATTCCGGGCTTGGTAATCATCCATAGTACGTTTTCCGAGCATAGAACCTTTAGCCATGAACTCCGGGTTGACTTCCGTTACAGTTTTCACCTGTGCCAGCGATTGTGTCGCTTCCTCTATTGAGAACATGGATATGTTGCATTCTTTTTCTGATCTTGACTTCATTTTCTCAATCTCGTCTGATACTCCTTGAACTGCCTCCTTAGAGTCCAATGCATCGTTCAAGTTTGCCTTGATGAAAGTCACAAGTTTGTTAGCAGTGTCCAAAGTGACTTCTAAATTGAGAAACTTGCAAAGTTTGGAATTCACGTCTATCTTAGATGTCAGTTGAAAAATGAGACCATTCAAGGTGTCGGGTGTTAGTTTTGCATTTCTCAGCATAGTTACAGCAAATTGTCTGCTTGAAAGTTCTGTTAGCTTCGTTGTTTGGTTCACATAGCGTGCAACAGTCCCCGCGAAACGATTGGCAAAGTTGTGCGGGCTCTCTCCTGGTTTTCGTATACATTTCTGGATGTCCGATAGCAGATCCACCTCCATCCTTACAAGCTCAGTGGTTGACTGTTTTGCTATAACATCAATGATACTTTCAACCAAAAGCTCCCTAGATGGATCGTTTTCTGTGCCTTTTAGAATGATATTGCCGGACTTCTCTGCACTCTGTATCATTTGTTGAGCATAGTCATCGCAGTATCTATAAATGAGGTGACCGGCACCCCTGAGCATCGCCTTTGACTTCGTATCAACTTCTGCAAATACAATAAGCATTTGAATCCAACGGCGTAGCGCATCCCTGTACCATGACTTGGAAGTTTTGTTAGTTGCGAACATCGGTGGGTGATGTCCATGCGTCAAACCCCCTGAGTGAGCCGATGAGGAACCATCTGGGCCCATAACTGTGAGAAAATCGTTGTTCATGACGATATCGCTGATTGGTTGATTCCTTCGGACTACACTGTGGATACGGGTTCGGCAAATGTAATCAGCATGTGCTGGCGTCGATCGATGCTCCCTCTTTTTCTTTGCTAACTCAGCTACCTCCCGTCTATAAGTACTCATGCCGTACCCTTCTAGCTACGGGATCCATCGTTTCCTCCTCGCTCGTTTCCCTT
This sequence comes from Chondrus crispus, assembly GCF_000350225.1. Classification (NCBI taxonomy): domain Eukaryota; phylum Rhodophyta; class Florideophyceae; order Gigartinales; family Gigartinaceae; genus Chondrus; species Chondrus crispus. The sequence goes on along the minus strand of NW_005179023.1, from coordinate 72,539 downwards.
TTTGCGGGTCTTTCAGCTGCCTTTTCCTTGCATTCGTCCATGCTATGTACATCATACGTACGCATTGATCCTTCGATTCATCCTCCGAATTCGCCTCTGTCAGTGGTGATACCACTTCCTTCTTCGTGGGTCCAGCCCCCATTCCGTTACACTCATCCTTTCGGTGCAGCGGCATGCACTTGCCATCTCTTTCCATGTCGCACGAATCGGCTTCTTCCCTTGGTTCTTTACCCATCCGTCTGTTCGTCTTCCCGTGCATCCGATTGAGAATTCCTTCCTTTTGCCCACGTTATTGTCCTCTCACCCTTTCGCTTGTCCCCTGCTCTCACTGTCTGCATCTGCATTCTGCTCACTGGGTGTCACTTCTACTCTATATATCGTCGTATAGGCGTACATGCGATGTGTTCTGTGGAGTCATGCGCGCGTGTTTCCACTGTGTGCCAGAAGCACATATCCAATCAAATCATGTGATTATTATTTCAGTACCCGACTCTTCACAACTGTACAGTACACGGCAAGCGTCGTAGACGCTGCGGGCTGTACAGGTCGGACGGACACTGACAGGACGGCATCGCAGGGCCTCCGTACTCTTTGGATGAGTACGCGCGGACCCACTCTGCCCCTCGTCGCCGATGGCGAGGGGGCACCACGGAAGACGACTGCCGCGCGCCAGCGCCCTCGCCTCGGACGGCGAGGGACGCTTACGAAGAGCAACTGCACGCGCGCCGGCGCCCTTGCCACGGACGGCAAGGGGCGCGGAGGAAGAGCATCGTCGCGCGTGCCCGTGCCCTCGCCTCGGACGGCGAAGGAGGTCTACGAAAAGCAACTGCACGCGTGCCCGCGCCCTCGCCACGGACGGCGAGGGGCGCGGAAGAAAAGCAGCAGCACGGACGCTCGCGCCCTCGCCTCGAACGGCGAGGGACACCGACGAAAAGACGGATGCCGGGCGGTGTGCCCTCTCCGCCGACGGCGAGGGGCGCCAAGGAACGGAGCCTTCGTCCCGCGCTCGCGCTCTCGCGCCCTCGCCTCAAACGGCGAGTGACACTGATAAGAAGACTACTTCCGTGCGCCGCGCCCTCGCCTCGTACGGCGAGGGGTGCTGACAAGAAGACGACTTCTGCGAGACTTGCCCTCGCCGCCGACGGCGAGGTGCGTTAAGGACGACGAATACGGCGCGCTGTGCCCTCGCCACGAACGGAGAGGGACGCCATGTAGAAGAGCATCTACCGCGCGCGCGCCCTTGCCACCGATGGCGGGGGACGCCGACGAGAACACGAACGCCGCGCACCGCACGCTGGCGCCCCTGCCACGGACGGCGAGGGGCGTGGAGAGCAACGGTACGCGCGCACGCCTCCCGATACCGTGTACCGCGCGCCGCCGCGCTACGAGCGCGTCGCGATGACAGCAGCGGATGAAATGGGCGTCCCCGTGCACGACCGCGCCTGTCCGGAGAATATGAAGGACACGCCGACGCTTCGAAGTGCGACGCCCCGCTCGACGTCATCTACTCGCGGCGGCCGGAGGGTGACCACGTCGACGCCCGCACTGTCGTGTTCATACGCCGCCAAGAGCCCGCTCACGACGTCCTGCTGTGGCTGATAGGAGAAGCGAAGTTCGCCGAAGGCTACCGCAAGATCGAGGAGAAGCTGAGGTCGAGCGCGAGCGTGCGACCAGACCGATGTCGGCCTCCATTCCTACGGCTCGCTTCCCCCTCTCACCGACAACAAACGACCCTGCGCGAATCCGCCGCCGCATCGACACGTTCGGCGGAAGCTCAATCGCGCGACGGACCCCTGCGCGCAGAAATGCCGACCACACAGACGTTGGTTGAAGCTGGCACAAGCACGTGCAAGGTACTGACGACGAACGCCCGTGCGTAGAAGAGCTGACGACACGGAAGTCAGCAAGGAGCGCACAGGGCACAAACGACGAACGCCTGCGCAGGGAAAGGCCGACGACACGGACGCAGTCTGAAGACCTAACAAGCTGTCGTGTCAGCGACGACGAACGCCCGAGCCAAGAAGACCCGACGATACGGACGTCGGTGGAAGACGAACTTACGGGATATTACGACAGCGTCACCTCCAACGTGCGCCGTGACGCGCTCACAGTAGCCATGCGTGCCACGGACGTGTAAGAGCGCACGACCGACGTGGTTACGGACCTGATTCGGGCCCCACTGCGAGATGATGCCGTGCTCACGCGCCCCACCTGTGCACGGCTGTGGCGTCTCGCCTAGACCCGGCAGGGGCCGGGAACACCGCTTGGAATACGCACGAAACGGGCGATTCCGGATCGGAAGACGTAGCGCCGCGTGAGCGGCGCTAATAGGACACAACTCCCGGGGGGAGACGACCCCAAGAAACCGCGCTGACGCCTCCTCGCCTCCGGTGGCGAGGAGCTGCATGAAAATGGCACCATGAACGAGCAGACTCGACTTCCGCCGCCACGGCCGCGCTGAACCCCTCTGGCGAGCCCGAGACTCCTCAACAAGGGGGGGTTCTCAATATACGGACACACCGCGCCCTCGTCATCAACGGCGAGGGACGCCGACGACAACGCAACCGGCGCACGCTGTGCCCTCGCCGCCGACGGCGAGGGACGTTGATGACAAGAAAATCGCCGCGAGCCGGGCTCACGCCAAATATGGCCAGGAGCGCCAAGGAAGACACTAGCGCGTGCGCGGCACCCTCGCCAGGGACAGCGAGGGGTGCCGACGCCAATACAATTGCCGCGCGCAGAGCCCTCGACACGGACAGCGAGGGGCGCCGAGTCGAAGAGCAAGTGCTGCGGCGCGCCGTGCTCTCGTTACGGACGGCGAGGGACTCCAAGTAGAAGGGCCGGCAAAACGGACGTCGGCAGGGAGCGCGCGCGGCAGCGACGACAAACGCCCTCGCGCAGAAGTACCGACGACCGAACGTCGGCTGAAGACTCAACAAGCACGCGCTCCTTCGACAGACGACGAAAAAACGGCAGCTCGCTCCACACGCGACCCGGTCGTAGGAGGGCAAGCAGGACGGATGCTACTGGAAAGATCGTGCTGTACGGGCACCTCACGACGCCGACGCATACACGGACGCCGGTAGCGCTCGGAGACTCCGAGCCGTATAGTACGCTGTTTCGGTAGACGAAGGGGGAAGGGAGCTCGCCTCACACCTCCCTCGTGTCGGAGGACAGGCCGGAGCAACGGAAGCTGATGAGAACCCCGCGCTGTACGCATGTTCTACGACTACGTTGCCTACTCGGGCGCTCGTGACTCCGAACCACGTGGTGCGCCTCCTACACGGACGACGAGCAAGGGAACTCGCTCTACAGGAAGCCCTCACTCCTGAGGGCAGACGAGGTGGACTCTAATGGGACACGCGCGCTCCACGATGACGCCATCTACACGGACGCCGGTGACTCCGAATTGCACGACGCGCCCCCTCCGTGTACGACGGACAAAAGGCAGTTCACACGTATCTCGCGCGGGGAAGAGGCCATACCCCCCCGCGCTCCGTAGGAGCAATGGGGTACCCCTCCCAGAGGGCGGACAGAGAAGAGCGAACCGCCGACAACCGCGTGCCTCGGACGGCGCGCAGACCGCCCGAGAAGGGGATTCATTCGCAAACGAACCGCTAAGCAGGGAAGAGGACGAAGGGCCCCTTTACGATACTGAATTGAGGGCGTAACCCTAGCTTGCCGCTCGAGGCCGGTCAATGGCCGGAGTGACGGTCGTGCTCCGCCATGCCGAGGCCCAACGAGCCCTTTCCACGCGTAACGACGGCAGAGGCTTCGGAACCATACGGATCCCGGGACCGCCCATCGGGGGCGCGTTGGGGGCAGACAAGATCGACGTGCGCGAAAAGCCGACCTTCTGGAACGGCGACGTCGCCGCGGGCGTCACAGATCGCACGGCTGACGGTCGAGTGTCCATCACGTACGAGGGCGTGGCAGCGCTGGCAGCCGGCGACGAATCGGGGTGGGGAAAACGAAGAGTGGTCAGGAGGCGACAACATGACGCGACGGAATGCAGTGCTTGCCGCGGTGGTCGGCCGTGGAAGATGGATGACCACGGAGAGAGGATGCCGAGGCGAAACCAGCGAGGAAGGGGCAACGGGACATAACGGAAGGGTACCGGCGAGGTGAGAAGCACGACAGCGAAATGAGAAGGACACCGCCAAAAGGAAGTATGACTGCGGAAAACGGGAGGGGGGTTTTGTAGAACGGAGGAAAACAGGCCGTCCTTCAGGCAACGGTGAACGCGGACGTTCACTCTTGTGGAGGGGGCCATGTAGTATAACCCCCTGGGACTACATTTAGATTAGATCAGCTACAGTAGAGCCTGAGCTCTACAGTACGACGCGCACGAGCGCGCGTGCTGTCAGCACCGAATGCTGACAGCCCTACAGTACGCGTGACCCGCACCCACTACTGTAGCCGACCACAGTAGCACTATAGTATAGTACGTACTGTACTGTAGTATGATAGACTAACTTGTACATTAAATACGTGAGCGGACCGACGGTGACGGGGGAGGACAAGCATGAGCTTGTCCAGAACCTACGCCTTTGGTCAAGCTCGCCCCGCTTATTCTAGATCGGGTTGCCTACAATAGCCCGTATCTAGTTAGGAGCCGAGCGGGCAGGGGACGCGCGAGCACACGAGCGAGCCTAGATCCGCCTCCGCCCGTCAGCGCTGGTACGTAACCCAGCGCTGCCACGGGGCGTCGAGGCGTAGATCGACCCGCCCGTGCGCGCGTCCCCGTCCGAACCCGCTCTACCACCACGCTACCCGGGCCCGCTTCCCGGTTCCGTTAGCTGGGGTTGCTTCCCTTCTCCGATCGGGGTCTCCGCAAGAACTGAGTATACACCTCCCTCCGTTGGGGGTGTTTATACTACAGTATCGAATGCATCCGGTCATTTCTACTCCCCACAGCGAGTTTTTTATGCATCAGCAATTCGAAACGGAAATTCTGCGACGGTATTCATGACAGATTTTAACCAGAGAAGGCTGCAATCAACAGGATTCTTCCCTTTCACCTTTCTTGATACATCGTTCTGCCGGAGTCGTATTGAAAGCGATGATGGAGAGGGGAATATATGCAATCTCCTGGAAGGTCGGAAGGTACGCTGGGTTATATTGAGGCCCATTTCTCATGTTTCCAAATCAGATGGATCTTCTGTGCTCACAAGTTCCGGACTGAAAGGTAGAATTGCGGTCATCGCCCCTTACCGCCACCAGGTCCAACTGATCCGTGAAATCGTCTCAAAAGAACTCATTGAGGCCTGGATATCATAATTGACACTGTAGACTCCATGCAAGGTGGACAGCGAGACATCGTGATATTTTCATGCCAAGAAGCAACGATAACGGCACATGCGGATTTCTCACGAATCGCAGAAGGTTGAATGTAGCTTTTAGCCGAGATAAGTGTGGTATATCGCCAATTGTCCACTAGTGTACATACTGTACTCGAACACCCAATGGTGTATGACAAGGACCGCATTGGTTAATTCCCAATTCGAAAGGTAATTAACTGATCGCCCCGTAAGGTGGGCAGCGCAATTCGCGTCCGCGTATGTACTGTACTCGAATCATACCGTCTAATGTGTGATACCGGCGTACCTCGCTGTCGCCCAAGTGCAGGACCGTTACTGCCCGACGTGTAGTCGTACCGTTACAGTCTGGCACTGTAAGAACGGGGACTACTGTAGTAGATATAATAAAGTAGGGAAGGAGAAGGACTCGAGTGGGTGATCGATCAACGCAGTGGCATCATCTCGAGGGCCGACCCCTTTGTCCCTTGGTTTTGTGCCTAAGTCTTTCGCCTGACTACGTTTTCGTCTTCCCTTTTTGTACATCGAGTACAACGAAAAGTACTCCACCGCAGGGGTAACGCACGACGAGCGCTCCGCGTAGCGCCCGGATTCGTCCTCCGTGACGGCGTCGCCTCCTCACGGCGTCGAGTTACCACGTCGAAGACGTCGATCTGCCTTTCGTGGCATCGTTGTGTCTGTGGTATAACCCCCCCTGGGGCTTTAAACTAGATTAGATCAAGAACTAGATCAGCTACTGTAGAGCGTCGAGCTCTACAGTACAACCGCGCGTGTCCACGTGTACACCACGGGGACAGGGGACACGCGCATACACGTGCTCACGTGTACCGCGCGCGGACGAAGCGCGCACGCACCACGGGTACTACGTGGACTGTCAGCCTCGACATAGCTGACAGTATTACAGTGCAGGCCGACCTGCACTACAGTAGCCCACTACAGTACCTCGGTGCTGTAGAGTTATGATAGATTGTTTTGTATATTAAATACGGAGCAGACCGGCGGCGGCGTAGGGGGACAAGCACGGGCTGGTCCTCAACCGACCGCCAAGGTCAGTCCACCCAGCTTACTCTAAACGTCGCCTTCGCTCTTCGCGCGCGTTTAGTCGGAGCCGAGCCGGAGTGGACGCGCAGCACACGAGCGAGCACGGAACCGCCTCCGCCCGTCAGCACTGGTACGTCACCCAGTGCTGCTCCGGGGCGTCGAGGCGTCGATCCGCTCGTGCGTGCGCGCGTCCCTGCTCGCTCCCGCTCTACCACCGCTACCCGGGCCCGAGCCTGGTTCCGTAGCTGGTTGGCCCGCTTCACCCCTTCTCCGATCCGGGGTCTACTGGTCGAACTGCGCATACATCTCCAGTCGTCTGGGGGTGTTTATGCCACAGTGGTCTCCCGACCTAGAAGACCCCGAGATCTTTCCGAGAAGACTTTCTTTTTCCTCCGCGTCCCTACGCGTTGAGATGAGTCAAGAATACGCCACCTCGATCCGGTCCGAACCGGCGGATCCCAGGGCGGCCGCTATGCACGCACCATCACCGCCGTTTGGCGACGGCGACGCCGGTCTCCGAGACCGCGAACCGTCGCCCGAGTCCCCCGAAGGACAAGCGGCTGCGATGTTCGATCGCATAGCTGACTACATCGAGGAAGTCCGTACTTCACTCCGTATAGACGTGACGGACGCCGTCCACTCGCCATGTATGGACGAGCTCCGCTCCCTACGTGAAGGGAGGTTCGATCGAGTCAGCCAGTCCTTGGAGAATCTCCGAGCACTAGTCGACGAGTTACACTCGCGACTGGTGCTCGTCGAAGACTCACGCCTCGCACAGCCCGTACTGCACGGGCAAGGTCGCCCCACGAGGCCGACCTCGACGAGACGTCCCGACGATCGACCGTCCCCGTCAGCAGAACAGTTTTGTGCGTTCGCGCACCTCTCCGCCGAGCTCAACGCTACGCGACAGCGTGCTCGTGACATGGAACGGACCATGGCCGCAAGGCTGCCCGGTGCCCCCACGAGAGGGCCCGGTGGTGTCGTACCTCCGAGCGCCGTCGCTCCGGAAGGTTGGCGTCCGATGGGCGCCGACGCCAGTCGGACTGCAGGAGGAAACCGTCCTCCAATGGGCGCGAATCTCGCATCCGAGACACAAGCATTGCCGCCTATCCCCGGAAGTAAGCGGCAAATGGACTGCGTATCGTACGCGGACGAACAGGACCGTGGAGGAGCCGCCCGCGGATCCGGAGAACCGATGTTCTCCGTCGATCCCCGCTGGGGCGGTACCCGCCGGCGAGTTACGCCGAGCACCCAGGTCCGGTAGACGTCCGTACGCTACCGGTTACCTCCTTCGGCACGCTAGGTCCCGCCGAGCCCGGGCTCGAGCCGGTGCATACGATGATCCAGGAGTTCAACGCCGTCGCTGACTATCGTATGTACCGCTTGGACAACACCTCGAGGCTCGTCACCTCGGGTGACGCGGGACGGATCTCGAAGTACGTCCAACGCTGTCGTGGGATCCGTCCCACGATGCGTAGCTTCGACAGTACGGACCCGATCGAGCTGCTGCCGTTCTTGAACGATATTCGGATAACCTTCAAATCGCAACACCTGACCGAAGGTGTTGCGATGAGAGTCCTCGCGCACTTCTTAGAGCGCGACGCGGAGCGCCTGTATACGAGTTATACGATGCGTGGCCTCCGCGCCGGCCAACTACACGACGACGTGAGTTGGCCGGGGCTTGTGAACCAGTTCCTGAAACGCTACCTAACCGACGACGTGTTAGGTGAAGCGTACGACGCTGTCGCGACGGCGCGACAGCAATCTCATGAAACGGAGAGCACGTTCGCGGACCGGCTCGAAACTGCCGCGTTCCGGTGCACGGCAGTGTTCTCCGAACAGTCCCTCGCGCACTACTTCGTGCGGGGACTCGCTCCTGCGACCCGTGCCGCAGTTTCCGAGACAGTGCAGCGGCTGCCGAGCCGCCAGAAGACCGATCTTCCGACCATCCGCCGTATCGCAACGGCGGAAGGAACCACTTACCGCGCTCGACGCGGTTTACCTCTGCCGGATTCGAAACCGGCAGGGAGGGCTGGCAGGACTACGAAGTCCGCCGCAACAAGTTCGCCCGCCTCTACCCTCCATGTCGGGGAGGATGAGTGGCAGGCCGACCCTGTCCTCATTACGCAAGGAGCAGGGCCAGTAGGGAGTCGACCCCCTTCACCGATGTCGACCGGAACGACGTCGAGCAACGCGACCGCGTTCGCGGCCACTCCAAGAGCACCCAGGGGTACGGACCCCCGGGTGGCTGAGCTCGACATCTCAAACCGAGATACCGGAGTTGAAGCCCCTCGCGTGCCCCTCCTCACCGATGAGGAGGCGCGTCACGCGGCGACCTTCGCCTCAACGGAGGGCAGCGCGTACGTGTGCTGGCTATGTCGTACGTACGGACACGCCATGTACGCCTGCTCATTCCTGTCGCCGGAACAACGAATGTTCACGGCGTACAGGAACTACCACTACCAGATGGAGACGCGCCCCGGGGCGCGCAATCTCCTCCGGCAAGCGGTCGGCGAGGGTTGTCCCCCGCGTCAAGGTTTCCCGAATCGTTCGGGTGGGGGCGCTCGCTTCGCCCCCCGTGGGGGCGGGTACCGTCGTAACGAAGTCGATCGTCGGGATCGACCCACCTACCGGCAGGCGGACACAAAGTACCCCAGACAAGGAGAAAGAGGGGACCGAGACCGTTCTCGGCTACCCCAACAGGTACAAAATGCGATAAGGTGCCTGCAAGACTGGGTAAAGGATCCGTACCCCCTACCCACAGAGGGTCACGAAGGAGAGCCGACTCGCTTCGTCCCCCATATCCTGCGACGACCGGACGCCGCAGGTCAAGGCCCGGAAGTACCCGAGTACTTCGCCAAGGCTGCCGAGCCGCAGGGGAGGAATAGTCCCGACCCACGCGGCCGGTCACCCCGAGAAGACCTGGCCGACGATAGCCAGGGGGGTAGCTCCGATAGCACCGGTAGTTCGAAAAAGAGTAAAGACGGTTACGTACACGCGGTCGCGTGAGACGTCTTTTCCCTATGAACTAGACCGGTCCCCGCGTGCTGGCCAAGGACACGGGGGGTATTGCCCGATAATACATCCCCCGCTATTGGAGTCGAGCACGGGGACTCCAGCAATGTCGACATTGCCGGAGAAACCCAACACCGAGGCCCACGTAGGCCCGATGTTGGAAGAAGGCATCACCGGGACACCCGACGTCCCAGTGACGCGCAACAAGCGAGAAGGGGTTAACGACGACCGATACGAGTCGGTCGACCTCCTGACCCCCGTGAGTCCAAGGTCGCCGACGAACTGTCCGCCTCGTACGGACTCTAGCACCGGGACGGGCGTCACTGAGACGCGAACGTCCCCGGGCTCGAGCCGAATGAAACGCCAGAGGGGCCAACGCCGAAGTCGAAGGCCCCGACGGAACGACCTCACTGATAAGGTCGCGCCCAAGGTGGTCGATGGCCTCGTATGCCTCATGACGTCGAAAATATATAACGTCTTGGGCTCCGTGGCCACCGAAGGCAACGCATTTAAGCCCCACACGATCGCCGTAGACGCGTGCTCGGGCTACAACTTGGTGAGGAAGGCCGACCTCCCTCCCGACTGGGCCCGCTACGTAATACGGGACGCGCCATTACCACGCCTGGCTGGCGCGAACAGTAACCTTCTTCGACTTACGGCGGTCGTCCGCCTCGCGGTCCGGCTGCGCAATACGACATTCCGCATACCTTTCTTAGTGGCCGAACAACTCGCTGTTCCCGTTCTACTTGGGACTGCGTTCATTGATGCTCACGTACGCAGCATCGACATCGACGGACAGAAGCTCGAACTTCGTCACGGTGGCTCGGTAGCCATCGTCAATGGGAAGGGGGAACTGACTCCACCTACCAGACGACATGGTCGCCAAACGAGTCGTCCGGAGGTACGCGAGGAGGCCCCGCAGGCGATCCGAATCGCCCGCTGGGCTACCATCCCCGCGATGTCGCAAGCCCGTGTGCGTGTGACAACCGCGGGGAGGGGTCTCGTGTTCCTGGAGCCCAAGCCCTCACTCCAACACCGGCATGGAGTGAGGCTGACGAATGGCGTCGCGGAAGTCCTGCCGAACCAGACATTCGAAGTCATCGTCGCGAACTTCTCACGACGGGAGAGGCGGCTTCCGAAGCACACCGTCGTGGGATACGCGAAGCGCAACCCCCTCGCGATCCTCACGCCCGAACGTCGAGTCGCTGAGAGGGTCGCGCACGCGTTGCACCTGACCGACTTGACCGATCAAGTCGAAGAGGTAGGAGCTGGTCGATCCAGCTCCGACGAGACGGCAACCGCTGGGAGTGAAGGGGTTGACCCGGACGAACAGTCACCTATATCCCCACCGACGGCGGAGGGTACTGAACCCCCCCCAGCAGAAGGATCCCGAAAATCCACCGATGGATTGGGAAAAAGAAATTGACTTGTCATACATCGACGATGACAAGCTCCGTGGCCACGTGCTCGAGATGCTCCGTAAGCACTCGAGTCTGTGGAGCGGTGCGCTTGGAACGATCCAAGCCACAGAGCACCGCATTCCCCTCGAACCGGGAACGAAACCGATTCGTTCTATGCCCTATCGGAAGGGCCCGGCCATGCGCGAAATGGTCGCGAAGGAGGTCAACAAGATGTTGAACGCAGGGGTTGGGTTATCGAACCCGCGAGCACCGAGTGGGCGTCCCCGGTGGTGCTCGTACCGAAGAAAGACGGCTCTCTTCGGTTCTGTGTGGACTACCGGCGCCTCAACGCGAAGACTGCAGCGGATTCGTATCCGCTGCCGCGTATGGACGACTGCATCGATTCGCTCGGAGATGCAGCCGTCTTCACGACGTTGGACTGCAATTCCGGTTATTGGCAGATCCCGGTCGCTCCGGAGGACCAGAATAAGACTACCTTCACGACACATATGGGTACGTACCGCCATTTGCGCATGCCGTTTGGATTAAAAGGGGCGCCGGCCACCTTCCAACGGGCCCTTGATATCATACTCTCCGGAGTCCGCTGGCAAATATGCCTAGTCTATCTCGATGACGTTATCGTGTTCTCGCGTACGGACGCGGAACACGCAAGGCATCTCGATACCGTCTTGAGCTTGTTGCGGAGTGCCGGCATCTCCCTCAAGCTCCAGAAGTGCAGCTTCTTCCGTCCGAAGGTGCACTACCTGGGGCACGTTATATCCCCAGGTAAGTTGAGCGTGGCTGATACGGCAATCGACGCCTTCAAGACGTTCACGTTCCAGAGGACCCTGACGCAGGTGCGCTCGTTCCTCGGGGCGTGTAACGTGTATCGTCGCTTCGTCAAGCGCTTCTCGAAGATTGCCCGTCCGTTAACCGATATAACGCGCAAGGACTCGGATCACGATTTCGATAACCCAACGGAGGTTCAGCTTCAGGCTTTCGAAAGCCTGAAGGCGGCGATGATCTCCACGCCGATCCTCGCGCTACCACGGTACGGCCGACCGTACATGTTGGACACTGACGCCAGTGCATATCAACTCGGGTGCACCCTCCTACAGGAGCACGACGAGCCAAACGATTGGCGCCCCGTTGGGTACTGGTCGTATTCGCTAAGCAATAGCGAACGGAACTACAGCGCCACGGAGCGTGAGTGCTTCGCCGTGGTGTGGGCCGTCCGCACACTGCGGCCGTACATCGAGGGAACCAAGTTCACCGTCCGGACGGATCACGACGCCCTCCGATGGCTCATGTCGCTCACGGAGAGCTCGGGAAGACTCACCCGGTGGCGGCTACGTCTGGCTGAATACGATTTCACCATTCAGTACCGCCCCGGGCGCGTGCGTCAGGTGCCCGATGCCCTGTCACGCCTCGTGTCGCCTCGTGTCGCCGATGACCCTCGCCTCACCGTCGAGGTGGATGACGACATTCCCACCTTCGACGGGGGCACGACCGTTCGAGACATATCGAATGAGCTCGCGGACCACGCCTGTACCGCGAGCTGTGATCATCAGGCCGTCCATGTCTTCGTAACGACACGGAACCAAGCCGAAGCCCGAAAAAGGCCGCGCGTACGGACGCGCGACGAACTGCGAGGCGACGACGAAGCCCCCGCTCTCCAAGGACCCAATTCGTTTTGGGAGGAGAACGACGAGTTTGACGCCGCCGACATCCAGCGCGCCGAAGACCCCGAGGCTGGCGCGCTCGACTCCCCGATCGCCCCACCGCAGGACAACCTTCCGGCCCCTCTTACGATAAAGGAGATAGTCGAGGAGCAACGCGTGGATGACTTCTGCCAAACCGTTTTGGCACGACAGTCCGAGTCTCGAGACTCCGCGTTCTTCGAGGACCACCAAGGGGTGCTCAAACGGAGACACCCCTTCGATCCTGACACCGTACAGGTGGTGGTGCCTCGGACACTTCGCGCCAGGCTCCTTCGCCTGTGCCACAACCCGGCCATCGCGGGGCACCCGGGCCAGAACCGTATGTACTACGCACTTCGACGCGAGTACTACTGGCCCCACCTGGCTGCAGTCGTGGCAGACACGGTGCGAGGGTGTCGGACCTGCGCGATGAACCGGGTGAAGCTGAGGAAACATCTCAATCGATTGAGATTGTTCCCAGCTACGAGGCCTCTCGAGAGCCTCGCCATCGACATCTTGGGGCCGCTCCCCAAGACGAAGACAGGAAAACGATTCCTGCTCGTGATTACGGACCGCTTCAGTAAGTTGACGCAAGTCGTTGCGCTCCGCACAATAACAGCGTACACGGTCGCAGTTGCGTTCTGCGACTCGTGGGTGTTCAAGTATGGCGTCCCTCGCACGTTGCTTTCGGACAACGGCCCTCAGTTTAATGCCAAGTTCTTCCACAGCACGTGCCGTGTTCTGAGGATAACGAATTTGTACACTTCGGCCTATCATCCCCAGACGAACGGGCAAGTCGAGCGATATAACCGAACAATCGCCTCGATGCTGAAGAACTACGTGGGTGAACACCAGGACGACTGGGATGTGTACGTGGGGCCGCTTACGTATGCGTACAACTCCCACGTACATCGCACCACACGCACCATGCCGTTTGAGCTCGTGCTCAGCAGGCCACCGCCGGAGTTCTCTCTCCGACGGGCGGACGGCGACACGCCCCCTTCCGATACGGGGAACCAACGTGCCGAGTTCCTCAAGACCTTGGACTCGACTATCCAAAAGGCCTACGGAAGCCTTCGGCGAACGCAAGCTCGCTATAAACGCGACTTCGACAAGCGTATTCGGCGCATCAACTCGCGCCTCAAGGCAGGTGACTACGTATATCTGAACCCCACTGATGGGGGGAAGACATCAAACAAGCTGGCCCCGGCTGTCGGACCGTACCGAGTTCTCGCGAACGACCAGCGCACCGTCACGATCGATCGTGATGGAGTTACAGAGCGCGTCTCGGCAGACCGCTGCGTCTACGCACCCCCGCCGGCGAACGCGCCAAGGGCTAGCACGACTACCCCCGAAGACCTTGCCGACAAGATCAATGAAGGCACACAGTATGCCGTCGAACGGCTACTCAAGCATCGCGTCATGGAGGATGGAACTACGGAGTTCCTCATTAAATGGGCAGACTACGATACTCCTACATGGACGGGGCGTACCCACATCCCCGAGGAGTTGGTGTCTCGCTACGCACAAAGACTCCGGGCGCGCACAGGGAGAGACCTCACCTCAGAAGTGAACGCGGACGTTCACTCTTGAGGAGGGGGCCCTCAACTGCATCGTTGCGGATTAAATTCCACCTCGAATTAAATGCACCCCGCGTACATGGGGCATAAGGGGACGCGCGAAGGGACAGCTGTCCACAGAGAGCAGCAACGGAATAAGTCGCGAGACGTCAAGACGTATTGACAACCAAGTTCATCGAAAACGACCAGTTTTCGCCGGCAAGAGGCAGGAGGGAGGATAGTACGTGCTGCCCTACGCAAAGCGGTCGCACCTCGAGGAGTAGAAGGCAGAGTGACGCGGTCTAACGCGAAAAATGCCCTAAAACAAGTGCCCACGAGGGCACCGCCCGTTTCGTATTGACCAGAGGACGTCAAGACGTATCGACGAAGGTCCCGTCAGCAAACCAGAGGAAGCGAGCAGCACGAGCTGCGCCATGATGGCACCTCGTCACGGACCGTGGGCAAGGAGCCCTCCAGCAGGGAGACGATCTCCCAGAGCGATATAGTCGCCCCGCGGTCGCCAAAAGTACCGCCGACATGGGGACAGCTGTCCTGCACGCCACGGTCCGGGCCAGCTGCGCTATGCCGAAATGGTCGGCGAGCCCGAGTCCCCCGCGACGACGGGAAGACGCAGCGCTGCATTAGATAGCAACGACAAGTACGCCCCAGTCCGAACAAGGGGAGAGAAAGAGACAGTACGGGCCGCCGTCCGCTGATACACTCGAGATCAGAGCTCCAACAAACAGCCACCGCCATACCCTAAATAAGGGAGAAAATATCGGTGAAATGGGAAATTACACTGACGGGCGGTTGCACGGGCAGAACGCCCAGACACGTGCTGTACGCAACAGCGCGCAAGGAACGTCCGGACAGCGGCGCGTGGGAAGAGTACAGCGTGTACCCACCGATCGGCACACGCAAGCGGTGCCGCCCCCTTCATAATCGTCAAACCAACAGACGTCCGACGCACGGGTCGTCCGGAACGCGGAGCAGGCACCAAGAACAGCAGCCCAAGACGCTGAGCATGAAAAGACCCCCCCCGCGGTGGATACGGTCCGCGAGCAACGAACGCGCCCCCGCCGTGGGCTCGCAAGGGGGGCTCGAGCTCTCCCATGACCGCGCTGACGCACCGCTCGGGCGATGAGGAAGGATACCACTCCTTCCTCGTCCCCCGCATGCCAACGATTGGCCCCTTTCCCCCGCTCGCTCGCCCGAAAGCGGAGCGGGGGAGACTACAGTACGGAGCGCGACGTCGCGCTGGGTAGCAGACATGGCAGGACGGAAGGAACGCGCTACGGGGGTGGCGGGCGGACAGGAAGGGAGAGCGGAGAATTTTTGCTGGCAGTCACGAGGGTCCAGGCGTTCGGACTTCCCTCTCCCCGTGGGAGCACACACCGCCGCTCGTGCGATCACGCGCGAAGGCGGACGCCGGTTATGAGGAGCAGCGACCTGCTCAGACCCTCCTGTCCGCGCGGATCAATCGAATGATCCCTCAAGCTGGCCTCCTCGCCTTCTCATCCGCGGGGCGGCACAGTGACGAGGACTGTCCTCGCCCGGGGCCCGACGACACCCCCGGGAAGGAAGAACGCGACGCGATACACGCGCGAACGAGGTCGCTCGCCCCGAGGCGCGATTTTGTCCGACCTCGCGCGGCGCAAGGTGTCGACACCCCGCAGCAGGCCCGGCAATGAGGGATAAATTGGGGGAGATGGGGGAAGAGGGCACGACGGACCCAGTACCAAGGCCAAGAAACGAAATTGGTTTTTACGCAGAAGGAGGGCAGGTCGACCTGGCCCCCGGGGACAGACCGGGATTCCGCTCAGTGGTCATCACCGTCGGACGGCACCGCAGGAGGCGGATCGTAGAGACCCGGGGGACAGTAGGCGGGGTGACGAGGCACCCCCGCGCTCAACCCGGCCAAAGGGGGCAACGCCACCTCACTGTGGCGAGTCCAGCGATGCACACGTCTCGGAGGAGCCGGGACGTTGCCCACCGTTGCGGCCTCGTACCCGACTGCTCGTAAGGATCCCGCGTGATCGGGCGTGGCGTCGACGAGGACGACGCGCGAAGGCTTCGGAGGTCATCCCGCTCGCGGCGGTACCGGTCACGTTCGGCGGTTGTCCGCTCCAACACGCTCGCTTGGCGGTCAGAAGACTTGCGCAACGCTTCTAATTCGCTACGCACACGTCGCAGCTCGGCTACGGAGGACTCACGACTCACCTCGAGGCGACGTGCTTCATCGCTCCTCGCCAAGTACCAGCTTGAGAGTGAGCTGAGTAGACCGTCCACCTGCCACACGCGGTTGGCGGACTGACCCAAGGCGTGGGAGAGTACAGGGACTGCCCTGATGTCGTCCCGCCCCAGCGTCCCGTAGCGCACGGACGCCGGCTGCTGCGCCTCCCGGGGCGACGTCGCGTGGAGGGGCGGGACAGGGGTAAATGGAAGACTCGTTGTCGAACAGAGGCCGCTCGCGGCGACGGTTGGGTCACTGGACGAGCCGGCACGTGCGACCGGATACGCCGCGGGCTCACTGTCTAAGTCCCGATATCGTTTCCTCCGCACTTCGCGCGAAACGGAGCCGACTCCGCCACCGCTCCTGGTGTATCCCGGAGAGGACGCTGGCGTCACTTGGCGCGCCACGAAGGCGTCAGAGCGGTGATCATACGTGAGGAAGACGGAACGCGCGCCGGTCGTGAAATCGGTCCAGCGGCGATGGACATGTACCCCCACCTCGCTCGCACGATGCATGAGCTCGAGGGCGAACGAGTAAGTCCAGGGCACATGTTGCGTACTCCGCTCGAGCGGGTGCAAGGGGACGCTGGGGAGGTCCCATGCCACTCTCCCCAAATAAGCCAGCACCTCGAGGGGCTGGATAAAAACACGACCGTGGATCGACACCTCGTTCATGAAGGCATTCCCAAGGGCCCATGCCCACTCCCGCTCGACGTTGAAAAGGAGATCGGCGTAAGCCGGGTGCGACGGATCCGAGCAAGCAACCCCGTGGTGCTTTAAAACGTATGGAAGCAACGAATGAACCCCTAACGAAGGGAATGTCTCCCTCACTACAGCAGGGAGGCGGGGAAAGTCGGCCGCGGTTAGGCCTCCTTCGAAGGAAGCCGAGCGAAAGACACGACCATCCTCCTCCTCGGAGTGACGGTATGCCGCCCAATCGTGGGGTGCGATCCCCACGCCGTGCAGCCGCATGAGCGAACAGGCTGATTTTTGGAGGGCGACCCGAGCCTTCCAATAGGCAAAGGGGCGCGGGCTCACGTACAGCCCCGAGACGTGGGACAGGACGAATTCCCGAGGACTCGCTGGGTCGCGATGGGAAATATACGTAGCCATCCGATCCACATACTCCACCTCTCTCAGACTGTACGCAAACGTGCGGTCTGAGGCAACGACAGCGGGGATCTGATACGCCGCCCCGCCGCCTTCCGCCAAGAGCCGACCCAGTACGAGGGAAGCCTCCTCCGCCCGCCCCGATTCGTACACCTTGCGAACGCGCAGTAGGTCGGGGCGGAGGCGCTCGCGGGACAACAGCTCCCCGACGGTGATGCCGGACCGCGCGTACCGGCACCAAGGGAACCGGAGGCGGTCAAGGGGCAGAGGGGTCGACTGCTCGAGCGGGACCCCAAACCACTCCGGCGGAGTGTCACCCGTCTCCTCGCCGGACGGACCCAGCTCCTGATTCGCTACCGCCCGATCGTCGGGACCGCGGCCGCCGCCCTGGGCGGCATACGGATCCGCGGGTCCTCAAGGGGCTCGGACGGGCGCGACGAGGGCCTGCCCTACCGGAGTGCCAGCGGGGGTGATCTCGACGACCACAGGCGGGGCGCTTGACGTAGTAATTAACTCGACGGATGACGTGGACTCGCGCGAACCGCGAGTCCTTTGGAAGGGCTCCGACGTATTCCAGGGGCGCATGACGGTCACGGGACGACTCGGAGCGGGGCCGGCGGACAGCGCGAGGGCCGCCGACGGAGGCGGGGACGACCCTGCAGCCCCCGCAGGATGCGACGGAAGGGGCGGAAGCGGAGGACCCGAGACGAGCGACGCCGACGAAGGACCCGCTGAGGGGGCAACACGACCCTCGGACGGAGATACCATGACCCGGACACCGAGACGTTCCTCGGCGAACGACAGCACGACCGGAGCACGGAGCACGAAGGGGAGGGGAGACAGTAGGAAGTGAGACGCGCCGACACGAGGGAAGAGTTGAGGCGGCTCAGAGAGGTTGGGGACGAAGGAAAAAGAACCCGCACACACGCCCGGGAAGCCAAAACGGATTGAGTATGGCAAGAACAGGGGGTCGGGACGGGACACGCTCACCTCCGGACTAGGGGGGGAACCCTCAGACACGACCATCTTTACAAGCCAAGGGAGTGAACGCGGACGTTCACTCTTGAGGGGGGGGGCCGTGTGGTATAACCCCCCCCTGGGGCTTTAAACTAGATTAGATCAAGAACTAGATCAGCTACTGTAGAGCGTCGAGCTCTACAGTACAACCGCGCGTGTCCACGTGTACACCACGGGGACAAGGGACACGCGCATACACGTGCTCACGTGTACCGCGCGCGGACGAAGCGCGCACGCACCACGGGTACTACGTGGACTGTCAGCCTCGACATAGCTGACAGTATTACAGTGCAGGCCGACCTGCACTACAGTAGCCCACTACAGTACCTCGGTGCTGTAGAGTTATGATAGATTGTTTTGTATATTAAATACGGAGCGGACCGGCGGCGGCGTATGGGGACAAGCACGGGCTTGTCCTCAACCGACCGCCAAGGTCAGTCCACCCAGCTTATTCTAAACGTCGCCTTCGCTCTTCGCGCGCGTTTAGTCGGAGCCGAGCCGGAGTGGACGCGCAGCACGCGAGCGAGCACGGAACCGCCTCCCCCCGTCAGCACTGGTACGTCACCCAGTGCTGCTCCGGGGCGTCGAGGCGTCGATCCGCTCGTGCGTGCGCGCGTCCCTGCTCGCTCCCGCTCTACCACCGCTACCCGGGCCCGAGCCCGGTTCCGTAGCTGGTTGGCCCGCTTCACCCTTTCTCCGATCCGGGGTCTACAGGTCGAACTGTGCATACATCTCCAGTCGTCTGGGGGTGTTTATGCTACAGTGTCGAACCCACACCGTTCTACCAAAACATCTACCAACCAGCTACCGAACTCCCTTCTGTCTTGTTTTGTGGTTCTTACTACACGTGTGCACGGCACTCGTCGCGTCTCGCACGCCTCGAACTACAGTACGACGTGTCGCAGCTCCCGCTACCCGAAGCCGGTCGAGCGCGGCACGTTCTACTACACTAAGAACCTGCTCGTGGTGATTGGAGATTCTGAGCATCTATTCAGAGATACCTGTTTTCGATTTTTCATAAGCTGTTGCAGAGACTCGCGTGATGGAGCCGGTAGGATGACTGCATGGCCTAGCAAGGGTGATGAAATTGCAAAGCCAGTCACAAGAGGGGGTTCAATGCACCTGCTTCGTCGTCGAAGTGGGTACGGTCTACGCCCGAAAGAGACGCCGGGATGGTTGAAAGATGATGAGGGAGGTTCAAAAAGCGGAAGAAATGAATGAATCACGGCTTGGGGTACCCAGGATTCAGTCAATGATTCGCCAGCCAAGTGAATTAAGGAAACACGGTGATGGCTACTTCATTTCCAAGCGCGTGCGGACTGCCCCACTCTCAAATTTAGTTCAGTAGATGAAACAAAAATCGAGTTTCCGCGTCTTTTGCACAAAGAAAAGGATCAATAGGTCGCCCTGAAAGACCTTTTCAATATCAAATACGAAGCTTTTTTGACTTCGAGGCACTCCGAGAGCCATTACGGGGCCTCTTGATATTATCGCAGATCAAGAGAACGTCTTTCGTTATTTGTTCTATGCGTACAGTACTCAATGTTTTGCTGTGAATTGTTTGACGGCACGCTGGACAAGGAGCCGTAACATAGACGCTCTCGTCAACTAACAGTGCACTGTTTGTGAGCTCAAACAGTAGTGTTAGACATTTTGAGTGAAACATGTGCTGACATGTTAATGGCTTTTTCACTTCATATCCAGAGCGATCTTTCTGCGCACTTTTTTTTCCTTTCTGGTTCCATGCATCCATGCAAAGAGTGGCACAAGTCGAACAAGGCATACATCATCAGGAAAATCCCTGGCCTCGGGGTGCAGCGCTTTCATCTGAAGTATGCCTTCAAGATGACAATTAATTCCCGAAACAAGGCGTCCTGATCGTTTACGTTTTATAAAGGCAGTACAAATCTCATTATTGCAGTCACGTTCTCCACAAGACATCTTAAAGTCATTTGTGCGCACCGCGCTTGTGTCGAACACATCTTCAAGCGTGTCCTTGAAATAAAGTGATAAAGAGCCAGAAAGCTTTACTGACATTGAGCTGCATCTTCTGCACCCCGCGGGGCACCCATTCGCGACCTCTTGTACATCTGGGAGCTCATTGCAGCCCGGAAATTTCGCTTTCTTAGCCATCTGTTGAGCCATGAAATGGGAATCTCGCACGAACTCGCTTTGTTGCTGATCGCCGCCACGCTCATGGGATGATTACCAAACTAGTGGCTGTTGTTGCAAAGAGTATCTAGGTAGATATTCTCGATGCCCAGATTTGAGAGTCCGCGATCCAGTGCCCCAGATTTTGCGAATAGCTGGACACGATAGAATCATATAGCCATCCGATTTTTTGTAGGCCAGATTTTGGGAATAGCTGGACACGATAGAATCGTATAGCAATCCGATGGAGGGTTTGAAAATGTTCGGTAGTTTTCAAAGCCTCGTTTTAGTGGCCAGCAGGAAGCCCTCCTTTTAATCTAAATCAGCCTTTACAGCTGCTGGACGCCAATCAGGTGCCCTAGAATCCGTGTCACGGATCCTCACGCCTCCGTGACCAGACACCTTCCTTCGCCTCCCTAGTGTCTATTGTACCGGCCAAGAGCCTCAATTGAGGGACCAATTATCCTCAATTGAGGTCCTCACGATTGCTCCAGAAGGGAGTTGTCTAGATTGTGTTTTTCACCTAAATGAACGGAAAAGCAGTCCCTGCCTTTCGCTGCACGACACAGCCAAACAATATTATCACTCACACTGCAAGCAGAACACAGGTGTGTGGTCTTGTGGATCTTACACACCCTACAGGTTTTTTGCAAAGCATATGCCGTAACTTTTCCATCCCTCTTACGTCGCCTTTGCTTCGTCGGAGTCAAGTGGATTCCGACTCCACTTGTCAGTCGTCCTGCAGGGGCCTTATTCTGTGATTTCGATGCTCCTGTCGTGCCTCTTCCTCTCAAGTATGGTCGTTCGTAAAAGTTGTCAATTAACTCTGTCGCCAATGCCTCGTAAAACGACCGTTGATTCATGTGCTTTCTTGAACCATGAGCCCCTTTCCAGAGCAACCAACTGTCTACTACACAAATTGAGAGCAACGATGTGTTCATACGGAAATGCCAGCTTTGAGTCCCAATTTTCATTTCCATATCCAAAACTTCTTGACGGCAGCGATTATGTCTATCCACCTGGGCGCAACAACTGTAGTATATCTCGCAGACTTTTGGCTGCCGTATATGCACCTGTACGTTTTCTGGACCGCCCTCCAATTGCTTCCAGCGCTTGCGGAGGTAGGCGTCACCTTGCTCTGCACACGACGCTGTTGAAATAAAATACCTTCTATTCCTATCCAACCACATGAGCGCCATCATCATATTGTTTCCGTTTAGCCCCTTCCTTACCAGACTGATATGCTGTCCCCTCTCCGAAAGCTCTTGTTTCGAAAGGTAATCCATTGGATACAGCCTTGTCGCTGTCTTTACGACACCGATAAACTTAAGGTCCAACTTCAGCAGCATCTCAGAAGCATAAACACTTGCAAAATAAGAGTCTGCACACACGATTCTATGCGAACCGGACCACGGTGAAACGAGACGTTTCAAGACTGCAGCTCCATGTAACATGCTTCCCTCATTCTCTTTTTTCGCTTCATCTTCTGCCGTTGTCACTAACTCTAAACGCATCATAACACCGCTTCTCCCGCATGAGGCATCTTGTATTTCACACCCATGCTCGGGTTTGCGGTCAACTGCCACATACTGTGGAAGTCCCACGTCTATCCAGTGACCTCCTAGTCCATACCACCTCGAGATGGACTCATCGACACAAATAAGATCAGAAGGCGTCACACGCTCCAATCTGTGCATGTTGATAGCCTGCACAAAGTCGTCCACAAGCTTCCATCGAAATGATGCTGTCGAAAGATTGCCCTGGTGCGATGGCTGACGACTGAAGCGAACATTGCTTAATATATCAAAGAATCTATTTCGTGACATCCCCGTGCGACCAAAAGAAGGTGCAGGTATATACTTAGATGAAGGTAAATGTGGGATAACTCCTCTCCGCCCTGGGTTGGGTGAGAGGCGGAGGCTTTAGCGAGGGAGCACGCGGTGCGGACGCGACGCGCCAATTGAACCGATCAGACGAGCTCGCGAAAAGGGAGTGGCTCACTGGCCGGTTACGCGCAGTCGCCCCGTGGTGCGTGAACGGGAGCGACTGGTAACAAGTTAGAAGCCAGCGCGCGCGACAGACAACCGAAAGCGGACGTACGTAGGCGCAAAAGGGACGGGGGCGAGCTTGCCCCCGTTTACTGGTGGGGACGGGTGCCAGGTCTTAACCCCGCAGAGGGACGCCTCGGACACCTGTCCCAGTACAGTAGTACAGTACCTGCCGCCTAGTGCGTGCCGGGTACTGTACACAATTAAAAAACTAGCGCCATAATTGCTACTACCGCACGGACGCTGCTACTACACGTGTGCCCTACTGTACACGCGTGTTGCTTACAGACTACCGCTCGGACGACACGTGCACTACTGTACACGTACGCCAGATTACGACCGCTCGGCATGCGCGCGCGCTCGCTACACGTGGGCACAGCCGCCCACGTGTATACCGTATACGGCCGTCCGATGACCTCCGCGCGCTCGCGCCGGTCATTATACTACAGTAAAGAGCTCCAAAAATCTTGCTTATTGCCGAACTCGAAACGTGTCATGAGGATAAGGACCCCAAAAAACCGAAGCACTTCCGACGGTGAGATGCCTGTTTTACCTTTAGCCAGGAGGTTCTCGTTGGTTAGTTCGGTCACAAGCGAGAGGTGCTCAAATGGATGCATGCTCATGAAGCAGTCGAATGGTGTAAGGCCTTGGATTCCAGCGCCTTCAGATATCATTGTTCCATTCCACGCTCGAACTGTCCAAAACTTGCGAGCTGAGTACCCACCAATGGGGGCTGTGACATGCTCTTTGTACCATGGAATATCATGTGCAATGGCGTCTGGTTCGGTACTTTTGGATGGTGTCGATGTGCCGCTGCTGTCTTTGATGCTTGTTCCCAGGATTGCTGATTGACCCATGCTTTTGCCTTGCTTACAGTTGAGGCTGTGGCGGGGGTGACTGGAGATTCGGGTGGACTCGCTGGAATCAAAGGTTCGGCGCTCGGAAGAACAACCCTTTCGGCACTACCGTGCTTGATGTTAACAAGCTTAACAGCCTTTACAGCTGTTCTAATGGTTGGTTGGACTGTGACAGTCCATTACACACCTTCAAATAGGTCTGCCTACGGCCTTTGATTGTGTCCACGAGGACTTCTTGGACGGTTCCACTGAGAAGTTTGCCTTTTGCCTTGCTTCCGTACAGGCGAGCGCACTCGGATGCATTGGTGACGCAGGTTGCTTTAGTGTGCACCTGCGCACCAATGCGACTGCGTGGGTCTTTTGCGGCGGTCATGTTGGGAAAGTTTCGCAATGTCGAGCCTGATTCCAAGGCGTACTGCTGCGTACCACTTCGAAAGTTGGCGATGTGGGAAGGGTCCCACGCTTATTAAGGGGGCATTGATGCTGTTTTTGGCGCGAAAAGCGTGCATAGGTACCGTATCGGTTCTTTTTTGGCGCTTAGGAATAGCGTTCAATTGAGGCTATGTACCTCAATTGAGGCTGTCGGTATAATAGACACTAAGGGGGGCCTTCTGAATGGCCTTTTTCACAAAACCTGGAGGCCTCCATAGTATTCAAACCAATGAGCCATTCACGGATTCGACGAATAAGTGCGATTTTAGTTTGGTTGGTGTAAATACATATCATGGAGGACTCACGGCGCTTTCTTCGAGTCCTCCACGGTGCGAACGTGCCCTAACCGAAAGAAGGCATCGGACCCGTGTAGTTCCATCACCCCGCACCCCTCGTACACTATGCCCTATCAGGGCACTTCAATTTCAAATTTACTCCTAAACCGATAGTGTTGCGCACAGAAATGCAAACGCAAAATTTTACACATTTAGGCACCAAATTTAGCCAAACCGATAGGGGTGCTCTATGCAATATTATAACAAAAATACTTACAGGGGGGGGTCGCTCAATAGTGCCTACTTTAGTAGTGCTTCCCTCTATATAGTGCTATGGCCCACCGTCTGGCACAGGTTATTATACGCTCACACGTGTATCATCCGGCATGGTTCAGTACTCTCAAAGGATGAAGTTATTTAGTTGTGTTATACAGGCTTTGTTGTGGCAGTGTGCTTTGTCCCCAAAAATATGTATTTGAGCCTCCTTTCTATAGTGCCATCCCCCCAATAGTGCCATAGCTAGAGGTATGTCACGCTATAGCACTATATCGTAGGAGGCACTGTACTACAAAAGCCCAAGGTACAATATACACGTACAATTTATATGACACTGCCTTTTGAGTGCAATTTCTGCATGTTCGTGTTGTGGGCAACACAAAATGATTATTCCCGACATCCGCCCACATATGCTTTTACTGGCACTGGTTCGATGTCTGGAAGACCAAGCTTCTTTTGCCAAGCTGCTTTTGCCAAGCTACTTTTGCACAGGTCTCCACCACCCTTCAGAGGAACATCTGGAGGTTCACTCTGAAGCGCACCAGAATTGCAGCATATCGCAACTCCCTTTGCTTAAGACCCAGAATCCTTCATATTCTGCAGTGGATCTGAATTGGCCTTTACTGCCCATCGAAGACTCTACAGAAGCACACAGATGTGAGTGACGCTGAGGTATCGAACTGCTCTTGCCATCACGGTGATTTCAAAACTGCAGTACAGTACACCCTGTTTTTCGGGGGACGCCAGAAGTGAAAATCTATTTCATGTTTGAGTAACCTGAGTTGTTAATCAATTGACGGAGAAATGAGTGCAAATGGCAACATCGAACATCTACACGGGGACCTCAGTCGATTCTTAAGAGCGTTCTTGGCCCAGGCACGTTTCGGCACAGTGACATCTACTCTCTGGAACGAGCTTCAAAGAAAACTTGTCTCGGCCCTGCCCTCTGAAAGCGCGCAAACGATAACAAGTGCTCTCCATGCACTGCACAAGGAGCGCGGATGCACCTCTTGCGCAGAGTGGTCAGCATTGAAGCACACGGTTAATGACACCCTTCAGCACTGTGAGAGATCACAACTAGTACATAGTCTACAAGAGAAGGGGCTTAGCAACAATGGCGAAGATTCTTCAAAGCTGACTCCGAAAAAAAGAGCGGCACCAGGTGATGATTCTTTTTCTCTGCAGCCTCGAAAACGAAAACCTGACAACTCGAACAAGAGTATTCTCCGAGATGATGTTGTAATTGTTTCAGATGACGATGAGACCGTGGCCCCAAGAAAGTTGTATGGGGAGACATTCTGCATTCTTAGATCAGAAGCAAACATTCACAACAAAAAGCATACAGTGGCGTTGGACGAGATAGTCACAGCTGGCGCCGATTTCACGGTAGTATGCAACTACAACTTCGATGTTTCGTGGATGTGGGAAGCCGCGCCGGCTTTGCAGACGAGTAGAAAGGTGCTGATCGTCCATGGTGAGACGCCAGAGGAAGAGAGGGACTGGAAATCCTTCATTAATGGAGTTGGGGCTTCAGAACGAGTGCGGTTTGTACGACCAAGAACACCGCCGTACGGCACAGTCCATTCAAAGATGTTTCTCCAGTTTTTCCCCAATGGATGCCGCATTTGTATCCACACAGCAAACATGGTTCCAAGAGACTGGTACTACAAAGTTCAGGGTGCGTACGTCCGTGACTTTCCGCTTATCAATCAAGGTACAGATTTATCAGACTCACACGTCAATATGCAATCTCCTACTGACGAAGATGACTTCAAGACGCAACTCGACAGATACTTCCGACATGCCCTGGTGGGTGATGCCAAGGAAGAAGTCACCCGAAGTATTGCGAAGTATGATTTCTCGTCTGCAGGTGTTGCTCTGATTGCATCTGTGCCTGGTGTGCATAAAGGCCCAGCAAAGATGCATTTCGGACATGCCCGGTTGAGAGAGCTTCTGAAAAGTGAAGCGTTTACCCCGGAGGACTCAGGGTCCGTTGCTGTTTGCCAATTCAGCTCATTGGGCTCGATACAACAAAAATGGTTAGAAGAGGAGTTCAAGGAGACTCTTTTCTCGGAAGCAGCAGGTCCTTCGTCTCAGCCCGCCAACGCGCACAGTACAGAAATTAAGCTTGTATATCCGACTGCCAAACAGGTACAAGAGTCGATTGAGGGAAAAGTGGCTGGTGCATCTATTCCGGTCCGTGGCAAAAACCTTCATCGGGGGCACATCGTGAACAAATTGCATCGCTGGCAAGGTAAGCATAGTGGATACGAACGAGCTATGCCGCACATCAAAACTGTTCTCCGGTATCCAGTTTCCCGGCCGCAGTCGCCGTTCTGGGTTTTCCTTGGTAGTTTCAACCTGAGTGTGGCTGCGTGGGGCCGCATGCAGGGGGGCAAAAAAGGAAAAAAGGTGTGGGATAGGCTGAACCTTTTAGCCTACGAAGTGGGAGTTCTTTTCACTGCAGGCCTTGCTTGCCCCCCAAACCATTCTGTGGACGCCTCAATCAAGTACGCGAGGCTAACTGCATCTGAGGTCGCATTTTGGAGGCAAGCTAAAAGGGACAGGCGTCTCAATCTCAGGGCTAGCACCTTCGGAGAATCCGCTGGCCAGAATGATAACATGCCGAGCAACGACGGAGCGAAAGTGGTTCTTAACTTACCAATCCCATACCAACTTCCTCCAGCACCATACAGTGATGCTGACACTCCATGGATTGTTGACTACTTAATGATGTGAAACTGCAGAAGATTCGCGCCTTGCCTGTCAGAGGCAATGTTTTTAATTACTGTACTGTACATAACTCTCCTCCTCCATCCAAGGGCCGGGGGTGTACGATAAATCAAGTGGGAAAGCGTTCCGAGCATTCCCATGACTCTTTTTCGGCTCTGAGAAGGGAGGGTCTTGGCCTCGGCATTTGCCAAATAGCAACAATCATGGCGCAAGACAATTTCGTTTAGGGGGAGTCTGTCCCAGGAGACAGAAATACTACAACAAAAGAATTGTGCATGACATTCTGGACGACACAGCGGGGCGTCTTACACAGTCCCGGATGGACCCTCCGGAAAAGTCAGGGAAGCATCACCAATATCTTTCACTCTCTCCACCGCCTCCTCGTTCATGGTTTTGGCACGTGCGACAGGCCATGATCCGTCCTTCCGCGGTCGACCACGAGGCCTCTTAAAAGGTTTCTTTGCGTCCCCCTCGTCCAGAGTTATATCCACATCCTTGACTGCATCTCCGTCCAACCGCCCTGGAACACCGGCTACTCCCATCGACAGCATGTTCGAGTCCAAAGGACCTGAGACCGACGGGACTATATTCAGCGGAGTGATCCCAAAAGCGGCTGCTTGCTGCATGAGCTTTTCGCCGCTCTGGGAAGAGGACATGATATCACTTCCAGCACCTTGAAGGTTCGGTACTGCCTCAGGGCGAGGCGGAACAGTCAGAGGGATGTCAATCTCAGCCGAATCTCGCATGTTCTCCGATTGTGGAAAGGCGACATCTGGGCTCATTCGAGCAACATCCCTGCCAGATAAGGAATTGGACATCTCACCTTGCCTATCCTTGTCGACGAGATCCGATCCATCCATGATCTGTTCAAATACGCCTCCCTGCGATAGTTGGTCATGCACTGCTGCCGATTTTGCAACGTCTTTGTCCGTTAGGTCATGCATATGAATATCTCTGCCGTCCACTACTTTCGATGGGACTGCGTTGTCCACGGACTCCTGGACAAGGCCGTCTTCAGCAGGTGAAACCTGCTTCTGCTGCGCTGGAACCTCCAATGGCTCCGGCATTGAAGTAGTATTGGTGTTTCTCGACGCAGCGGCATCATCGGCAACGTTATTCGTTGCGCCGTCATTCTCAGCTGATGGGTCAGGTGGGTTTACAAACGCCGATGAACCATTTGACGTCGTCGGAAGAGCGGATGGAGCCTCACGTGCTTGTCCGGATGCCACTTTACCTGACCTCTCATTTGCTGCTGCTGCAGGACTGTCTGATGGCACAGGCGTTACACGTTTCCCTTCATTTTCCTGCGTTCCTTGCACTTTACCGTCAGCGTCAGCCTTTATGGTCGACTTCTGAGGAACTGCGGCAGCCGGCTTGGTTGCGGCCTCTGGCTTGCGGACTCGGGGAACTGGCCAGGACCCATCCTTGCGAGGCCTTCCACGAGGTCTCTTTAATGGACCCGGTGCGCCTTTCTTCGGTTGTCCGTTGTTGGATTGATCTCCGGACGATGTTTGTACAACAGAAGTGGGATTGGTGGACGCAGTTTTGTTGAAATCGCCGATCCTTGACGCTTCGGACCATCGGGCCACGCGACGGAAAGGCTTATGTGTCCTCTCTTTCTTCGCAATAGCAGGAGAAGGACTGGCTGTTTTGCCAGGAGAGGACGTAGCTTTCCTTCGTCGAAGTGACTGAGTTGCACCCGTCAATTTGGAGGCAGTTCCTTTCTCTGTCGGAGACTTAGGGTCTCTCTTCTTTGTTTCTCCGCTTGCTTGCGACAGACTAAGGCTTGATGCGAGGACATAATCGGCAAAACTTGGGCGTCCTCGCTTCCGCTTCTCACCCGGCCGTAGAGGTTTGAGTATGTATAGCGGAGAGGGACCAGAGAATCTCTTTCGGGGCCTTCCTGGTGACCGCGGAGCCTGATCGGCATCTTCCATAATGGCTTCACTCGAACTGGGGTCATTCTTCTTAGAATCTTTAGTGGTTTTCGGGCTGCGGCGCTGGGCCCTTGCACCTTCGACGGAGGGGCGAGACCGATCCGTAGTATTTCCAATGCCAGTGGTCTTGGCCGAAGTCGCGCGGCGCGCTTCGGTAGTAGCGCGTTTGCCCTTCGTGGGTGTAATAGGGGCACTGTGGTTGGATGCGTCGCGTTTGGTCGGTGAGCGGCGCAAGGACGGAAGCGCGCGAGGAGGATCCTTGGAGGCAAGGAGCATGTTAGTGACTCCATTCGAAGCGAGCGGTTTGTAGGTGCAAATCGCAGGGCCCCAGTGAGAGGACGGAGGATCTTCCCCGAACAAAGCCTTGTAAGTGTGCAGAGTCGCTGCGTACGCCTCCTCTCGGGCAATGTTCATACGCATAGCCGGGGGGAAGTGATGAACGAAGCCACCGAGGGACGAACAGGTCTTTTCGTAATCATGAGTCCATTGGCGATGAAGGCCCCATACGGTACCGACGGCCCTGCTCGGAGGAAACTTGCAGTATTCAAAATCTCCCGACTGTGTACGGAGACGTAGCCACCGCATGTACTCTGAGTGAGCAGTCGCAGCAAAGTGTGGTGACCAGCCCAGCTCCACCTGAAGCTCGTACACGAGATCTAGGGACTGTGTGGCCATGATGCGATTTGGCGAGATCTAAAAAGGAAGCCAGCGATATATAAGACGATGTCGGCAGGAAATTAGGGCGATGACCCAGTCTTCGAGGACGAAGAATGGATGGGGGCGTTTCCCTTGCAAGGAGAGTGGTGGGAAGAGTGAAGACTTGGAACGATGGGGGGCTTATTGCTTGCTGTAACAGACGTCAGTCGTGGGGAAGGAGCGATTAACTCGCAAATGGCTTAGGTGGGAGAGCCTTCAGTGATTTAAATAGGACGGTACAAAAGCGGCTGCGGAGAAACGCTTGCTTGGCAAAACGGGGCGGGTAAGTTCGAGTTGAAGGAGAAAAATAAAAAATAAAAAAAGGATGAGATAAGAAAAGCGCAAATTTGTGCCCTACAGCGGGTCGGCGGGAGGGTATTTGGTAAAGACGACAGAACAGGTCCGAGAGGAAGTGGCAACCGCATGACAGATGAGGTCTTTTGTCCTGTTTTTCAAGGGTTTTTTTTTATTCCTGCTTTCTGCAGTGGACGAAAATAGATTGATGGGGGCGTGGTGTTTTACGAGACATCAGGGCGATTATTCTGCTATTCACAGACTGATTTCGAGAGTTAGGCCTGGTGTATTCCGGTGGAAGCTAGAAAAGTGGTAATTTTCAATCGGAATTCCGTGCGAGAAGATATTATTCGAAAGCCTGACCAACAACACAACGACAATGGTTTGTGTGCCAAATATATGGCCCACTGAAAAAAGAAAAAGGGAATGTCCAGAGCATCCGGCCAATCAAAACGGCGGGTTGTGGAGCTCAGATCAGAAAAGTTTTTGAAAAGGTACAAACTATTCGCTGGGCACCACCGGCTCTGGCCCAACCGGAAACGCAAACCCCATAAAAATATTTTTCATAGCCGCTTGTTATTGCAACCCAAAAATAAGATTTTCTGCCATATCGAGCTCTCGAAAAATTATGGACCCTTCCATCAGTTTGTACGGTACAGTATCCAGGGTATGACAACCACGGCGAGCCATGCGCGCCATTCCCAAGCCTCATCCAACTTTGTCTCTCAACAAACAAATGCAAAGGCCGGTCACGAAGAGACGAAAGACCTGCAATAACATCATGCACGATTTCGCGTAGTACTGCACTGTATAGGCACACTCTCAAAGCTTCTGGCGGGGGTGGAAACGGCGTCGAACAGGGTGCCAAGAGCATCAAGAGCAACATCTCTTCGCGTTTCTTTCCGGATCAAAGTACCGTTCCGATTGAAGGACGAGAGTGCGACACCAGCCAAACGAAGCGCAGCCCATCGTCCGCGCGAGAGCAACGGTCTTGTGTGCTACGTCCGGCATGAAACCTACTCGACCAAAGTTTGAGGTCTCATGTCCACGCAAACCTCTCTTCTTCTACTGTACCATCCTCTGCCAGCATATGTTACAAATGTACCTCTGAGCAACGACCATCAACGGCCCTCAGAGTCTGATGAGCACCCTCTCCTTCTTCACGTCTTGCTCACGTTCGTCTTTCTTTTTAACATAGCGCGTAAAATCCTCGTACTCTTTACGTTGCTGGAGTGCGTCGGAGACCGGTTTGGGCACGTTGCCCGGTGGCTTTTTGAAGTTTGTTTGGCGAGAGGTGTAAACTTAACAACCACTGTACTACGCACTGTAGCTCCCAATGGTTGATGATGCCGTCATCATGTCACGTACCTGTATACACTTTCTGCCGGTAGGGCAGGGCAAGTCGAACCGTTTAGAAGGCGGATGCATAAATCTACAGAATTGCCATGATGGAAGCAAGCACTGCTTTTACCAACGCCTACTTGAATGGCAGAAATTCAACTGAGAATCTAGAATTAGCGAAGCAATGCAACTTAACAGGGCAAGTCCTTCAAGTCCCTTGGCGAAGTAGGAGCCTGTGAATCCCTTTGTCTTTGGTTCACCTCGCGAGGAGTTTCCTCGTTCTGTACACGTACACGTATTTTTATGTCTTTGGCACTGTAGGAAATCGCGAAATCTACTTGAGAACAATGACGACATCTGACACCTTGAAACCTCGACTCAGCCGGAGAACACCTTGGCAGAGCCAAGAGTGTCTAGCCTAGCTAGAGATGGCAAGTGACCTCATACGATTTGAGGTTACTTTTCAACATATTTTTCCTGGAATTGTACTTCTCGATAAGCAGGAGGATACCCTCGACACCGTACGATGCTTTGCTTATGCGTTGCTGAAGGATAGATTTTAGTAATAACTGAATGCCATTTTCGATTATTTCAACCTTGAAACGGTTTGTATTGATGTCTTCATAACCAGTACGCCAGCCTGAAAAGGAAACTGGTCTTCATGCTATGCCGAAGTTTTGAAAGACGGCTTTGTCGAGGGCAAGTACGTTAAATAAATGGTGTCCAAAATGATTTTCTAAAATTTCGAGTTAATATATATTATTTCACAAAAAGGCTGCCTCATAAGACGCACATCGCTTGTCGTCTAGACACCCTAGCTAGAAGACACGTAGGCCACGGTCGAGGTTGTTCTTTCATCAGTGTAATCCTGACAGAGCAAGAATCACAATGGCTGCGATGACCAACCACGCTACTGTGCATTACGGTAGCAAACCAAACTAATGGATGCGGCCGCTAGGAGAAGAGTGGAGCGCTCAGACTGCAACTCGAAGGAGAAAGGGACAGCGAAAGGGAAGGATGTGCCAACAGAATGAAGCTGTAGGATGCACACGACTGTAGGGCATCTGGAAGATGCGTTGACATCCACGTGTCCAAAATGGTAACCCCATTGTGCTCTTGGATTATTGAGTTGGGTCGGCTATTGGTACCAGTAGCCCTTTCGGCTCGTACTATAGCAGACCATGTGCCGCTCCCCGGACTCGTACCACTGCCGTACCGTGATACAAGTTTCCTACTCTCACTTCATTTGGCACCGACCCTGCTATCCTTCTTGGCGTGTATGGGGGAAATGGCCAGTTCCACTGCAGTAGACACACCTATTTCTGCCTTGTCCGCTGCAAGCTTTCTACGATAACTATACCTGGTCCTTTCGGTGCTTGCGGCCGCACCGCTCCCAACAGAAGCTCTACCCTGTCTAATGCTTACGTCCGTGAGGGCAGCTACACTCCTGTCGCACAACTTTTTGCAATTGGTCTATACGTCAACTGCTCTCTAGGGCGGCCCAATCTTCGGTAACTGAACCTCTTCATCCCTCATCGCCAACTACCGAACACATGGATTTCATCCGAGCTCTTTTCGACAGGAATAAACATGTTCCAGTGTTCACGCCGCTCCCTGCTTCCCCCACACTACTAGCGTCACGAAAATGCGATCCATTCATTTGCTCTGCAACTCGCACTGGCATCGAGAAGCAAGCTATAGGTGGACAATTGCGACCACTCCCGTTACCTCACCCAAATACACTAAAGAGTTGGAAACGCTCTGTGAAAATCCCAATTTCTTCCCGATACTCATGCACCGCTTCAGCTGAGGAAGAAAGTAAAGGCCAGGGTAGTCTCCTGGTCGAGGGACGATTGTCAAAGACATCGATCAAAGTCATTGCCAAGATGCCCAAGATTCGTTGGAGGAGTCGGGAGAAAAGGCACCCTTCATCCAAGCTTGTGCGAAATAGTTACTCACTGAAAATCGGAAAGCCTGCCGTTGCGCGTCGTCCCATTTTTCGGCGAGTGAGTGATGAGGTAGAGAGATGGGATTTGAATGCCGTGGGATGGCTGGGAGATTACGACGAAGTGGAAGTTAACGAGGGCTCGAGATCCTCCAAGCCTGTCCAGAGAACGCGTATTGAGCTGAAGCGAGACTCTAAGGCTGAGTCGTTAACCATAGAACGACGCGACGCGAAACTGGGAAAGGCAAATCTTAAATTTGTGCCAAGAAAAATGTTCAGCGCTTCGCTGACGGTAAAGGAGGTTGCATGGAGGAAAGCGAGGAAAGCTTTATCTACATCCCCGCAAACCGCAGTACTCAAGGATGCCAAAAGACGGCGCTCTTCTTCAGATATAGCCGTTAAAACGGCACTTGACTACCGTTCGAAAGGACACTCTTGGACTTTCACCAACACAGTTGAAGGTTTTCAAGCAATCCTATCCCTTGTAACCCGTCTACATCCTTTTCGCTTAACCCCTCGAGTTCAGATTCCTCTCGGCCGCTCGACGAAAAACCAGCCATGGATGAGTTGGACACATGTCGATGGAAGCAGTTTGGGCGAGATTCAAATTGGCCGTGATGGACTTGCCGTCTCTGCCTGCTGGCCAGACCCGAAAGTGAGTTTGAAACAGAGAGGTCGAAATGGCGGTTCAACGCAGCTGTCCCTGGACAGCAAAGGCGTTTTCTCTCTTGATAAAACGATTGTTTCCGAACCCATGCTCAACAGTGCGGTTTTAACTCTTAGCACACATACTGGCAACGGCAAGGACGATTCCAGTCTTACAGCAACATTGGCTGGCCAGTATGGCCTCTTGTCCGTGTCCGCTAACACATCGCAGTCTCTCAACCTTATAGCAGATATCAACATAGATCGCAGAAATCGGACTTACTCTGCTTTGATCAATCTTCAGAAGGGCAAGAGTCTCGAAGCTAGACTCGGATTTTTTCTGTAGAAAGGGTAATAATCTCAATGGCGCTATGCATTGTCGACAATTGAAACACGTTTCACGCGGTATCGTCTGTCTGCGATACTACTGTCGCACTTTCCCACGTTTGCCCACGATACTTCTTTTCTCCTGGACTCAAGAAAATCCCATCAGCTCGGCACTACGTCGATCCTGTTGCTATTGGAAGAAGAATTGCACATCGCTTTCCAAGAGATGCACTAGACATTATCGTGTCTTCAATATCCGCGACGCCTCATGCATTTTACTCAGTACTTGCCACATTGGAAGGAAATGTGCGTATTCCTTTAGAATTTGTAGTTGTTGCGACAGGGGATAAAACAAACTGCATTTGTAGAGCTACAGCTCGCACGAGTAGGAGCTAGGGGTTGGCATTTCGGCCTATTCCGACTCAAGAAAGCAAAGCATGCGCTCAATGAACAGTCAGTATAGCAGTATGCGGAGGTTGACATGGAGATTGTCATCAGTGTAATTCCTCTCATTTTCGTGTGAAGTGGTGAATGGTTGAAGATTCACGTTGCTCAGGGTGAGTCCGACGAAGGCAGTGGTGCATTTGCCGAAATTTGCCCTGCGATGTCTGGGCGATTTATCCCCGACTGGCGGTATGATACAGAAGGAAAGTGTGCGAAAAGACGGTTGAGGAAATTGAAATTCTACATCAAACTATTCCGAGAAACAGTTTCATTACGGAAGCTATGATGATTCTTCCGTGTCGCAGGTTTAGACATGTTACGTGAAACATGCAGACTCTATCAGTAAGGACAGGCCAAGATGTACGCCTTATACTACAGATGAACTCCGATGTATCCACACGCTGCTCATCGCTTCAGCCGAATATGCTTTAGTGTTCGAATTAAAGAACATTTCCCAACATTCTTCTGCCTGCGAAAGAGAAAATAACAGTACCCGTGCCTCCAGGAAACTCGAGCACCTCGGATAAATTTCACCCTCGTCATTCGGGCCTTCTCGCAGTGAGCAAGACCTTTCTGATGCACGCTTCGACGTAACGGGCAAAGCTTCGAGCCATTCGTTGATTCCAGTGAAGTACCCCTCCCACGCAATATCTGTGGTTCTACTTTTTACGTTTGTAGTAAAGTCCCAAATGCAAAGACACATGGATCCAAATCCAAGTTCTCCTCAATCAGGACTTTCATCGTCAAGAAGGAAGGCACCACCAAGAGTAAGTCTTGATTTGTGTGAAACACCCCCGGGAAATTATGGAGCGCGGATGAGTGTTGAAAATGGCGAAATAAGATCCCCTCTAGCTGCTGGTGCTTTTCAAGTGAAGCCGAAAATAAGGCCTGCTCGCACCAGATACTCGCTCAGCGATCTTACTTACGCTGAAAGAAATATGCAGGATGTCCCTATGAGTCCTTTGGTCACAAGGGGAGGCCCAGTGAAATCACTAGCCGATTCTGGGGAGACAGATGTGCGGAGTCCATATTCTCGGAGCCTTTCTCGAAATCGACGATTGTCGAACGTTCCCTATAACGCGTCCCCTAAGAACAGCTCTAGGAAAGCAGTTCTCATCCACGCGTGCTATATAAATACGGAAGGGGCTCAGAGGCTACGCAGCCAGTCCAATCTGGCATCGATGTACGACTTGCTTGTTTTAAGCCTTGGGTTCTCAAGGGGAAACGTTTGGGTACTGACGGATGAACCCAAGACGATACCAGGTGCGGTGAATTTCACACCTACGAGGGGAAATATTTTGAATAGTATGCGATGGCTCGTGAAGGGAAGCAGCGCAAAGCACCAGCTTCTGTTTTGCTTCAGCGGGCACGGGTGTCGCGTTCTGAAAGAACGTAATCCGGTTGCCGTCTTTGAGGACTGCATTCTACCATGCGACTATCCGATGTCCAGCCCAATTTCTGAGACTGAGATCAAGCAAATCCTCGTCCAAAACCTGAGGAATGGTGCGACGCTTACAAGTCTACTTGACTGCCAGAATTCAGCACAACTCATGAACCTTCCTTATATTCATGCGGCGGCGAGGGGAGCTAAAGGATCCTTCTTTCTTCGTGAGGAACCAGAAGCACAAAGATTTACAAGCGCCTCAACCCCTGGAGTGGTTCTAAATTCTGTCTTGCGCTTCAGTAAATTGAAAAGAGGCGGTGCCGAGCAGAGGAGAATGGCTGCCGAAGAAAGACGAAACGCAAATGCAGCTACATGCTTTGACAATGGCACTGTCATATGTATCTCATGGTCGTTTGAAACGGAACGTGAGTGTCCATCGATATCTTCAAGTCCTCCGAATCATGGGTGTCTCACACATGCCTTTGTTCGATATCTGAAGCATTCTGCTGCCGAAAAGAGCAAGCCTTCCTATAGCACTGCGCTCTGTGCAATGTCTGCGTGGCTGTCCTCTCGTGGGGGCAATTTACCGCAGTTCAGTTCAACCCATAAGGTGAGTCCTGACAAACCTATTTCTTTATTGTGAGGAAATTCACTGCCATGGCTACGATACAGATACATGTTCCCACGAGCTAGGCCAACCAAAAAGAAAACGTGACAACGATCCAGCAGCAGGAGGGCTTCTTGATCTTACACCTTCCATTTTTATTGCTCTTGCGCATTAAAATTCAAGGAGAGTGAAGCAAACAACAGCGTGTCTACTAGTTCAGATATGATCTTAGTCGTTGGCTTTCCGGCTCCATGGCCCGCCTTCACATCTATTCGTATGAGAAGCGGGCGGGTACCCTGGATCTCTGACGAGCCCGCCATGTGCTGAAGTTGAGCACCGTACTTCAAGGTGTGCAACGGCACTACTCGGGCATCATGATCACCCGTGGTTAAGAGAATGGCAGGATATGGAACCCCTCGGTCATCTGGAGAAAACACGTTGTGCAGGGGTGAATACTTGATCTGATACTCGAAATCCTTCGCCTCGTCTGGGTTCCCATAATCGCTCACCCAAGCGGAACCAATCGTGAACTTATGGAAACGGAGAATATCATGGACTCCAACCTGAGCTACGGCAGCTCCGTACAGTTCCGGAGCTTGATTTACACACGCACCGACGAGTAGCCCCCCGTTGCTGCCGCCCATAATCAAAAGAGACTTAGAGTCTGTGACTCGCATAGACTCGCATAAATGCTTTGCTCCCCACTGAAAATCGTCGAAGACATTTTGCTTGTTCTCCAGGATTCCTTGGTCGTGCCAC
Organism: Chondrus crispus; assembly: GCF_000350225.1. Taxonomy (NCBI): domain Eukaryota; phylum Rhodophyta; class Florideophyceae; order Gigartinales; family Gigartinaceae; genus Chondrus; species Chondrus crispus. The sequence continues at coordinate 34,996 of NW_005179023.1, read as the reverse complement.
TCAGATCCATACTCATCACCACCCCGAATGTTGGCAATCGCAACGATTCCATTTAAGCATTGCATCCAGGCAGCCCAACGAGCGGAGTAGAATGGAGTGAGCGATACCATGAAACCCCCGTATCCATACAACAGGCAAGGGCGCTTTTGCGGAGAGGCAGAATCGCTTCCTTCACGAGGGCCAATAACAAACATTGGGATCTTTGTCTGGCCATCTTTGGATGTATAGAAGACTTGCTCTGTCCTGTAGATGGACGGATCAAAACCAGGGGGATCCATCTTGCGGAAAACTCTAGTTCCATCACCGATTGGCATAGTCAAGTCTACAAAATATACTGTTCCCGCATACAAGAAGCTGGTGAACTTGTACATGAGAAAGTCATTCTCTCTATCAGCAGTGATCGAGATAGACCCTAGGTCAGGTAGTTTGATGTCGTATGCTTTTCCGCCCGTCTTCAGACTATGTACAGATAATCTGTCACTTGCATGTTCCATGTAGACAAGAGCCAATTGGTCGTAATTGACTGCGAGAGCAGAGGACAAAACGTTTGAATCATGCTCAGGCACAAGTTCTGGCCATACATCTTCCGGCTTTTCCAGAGAAACGGAGATAATACGATTCTTCGGAGCCTTCCAGTTAGTCATGACATAGAAGAGCGCGTCATCATTCGCAATATACGTGAATTGGGAGTCATATGTGTCATCAATGAGCTTGACAATACCTGCAGTCTCCTTGCCAAAATGCTGAGACAAGTCGACATACCACAATTGGTTCTTCGGGGCGCAGTCTTCATTCACGTAAATAAGCAAATAAGTACCGTCCAGAGTAGTCTTGACTCGATACATGCGCTTTGGGTTCTCTGCATTCTCGTAAACTAAGCGATCTTGACTCTGCGGGGTTCCAATGCTGTGGTAGTAGATGGATTGATTAATTGCCTCATCTGTTTCCGCACCTCTTTTATTCTTATCATCCACACCCTGTAGCGAACTAGGTATTGGATATCTCGCATAATAGAAACCTTCGCCGTCCTTTGTCCAAGCGACACTCGTGAATTTGGCCCATTCAAGCGTCTCTGGTAGTTTCTCGAGAGTGTCGCACCTCATGACTGAAATATCCTCCCAATCGCTCCCAGAGGTGTGTGTTCCATACGCAAGATACGCTCCGTTCTTAGACCAAGAAAGTGTTCCTAGCGAAACCGTGCCATCGTCCGCCAGCTTGTTTGGATCCAGGAAGACCCTCGGTTCACCATCGATGGAGTCCGTTTGCATTACTACCGCCTGATTAGAAAGGCCAACATGATGGTTGTAGTAAAAAGAACTCCCACGCTTCCATGCACATGAAAACTTATCGTAGTTGAGGAGATTCTCAACTGTGGCCTGAAAGGATGGGCGCAATGCTTCGGCAGCGCTTAGGTAAGACTTGGTGACCCTATTTTGTTCAGCGACCCATGCCTCTGTTTCAGGGCTGTCTGGAGTCTCTAACCATCGATACGGATCTGCGACCTTACGGCCGTGGAGGTTCTCCACGACGGTCTCGTCACGACGAGTCGCCGGGTACTCCATTCGAGGCATGCTCAAAGTCGAACGTTTGAATAGATCGGTTCCTATTAGTGGCGCTGATAGAAAGACTCTATCCTGTAGGAGGGCCAAGTATGGTGATGGCGATCTACGAATTGAGCGCTGCCTGAAGGGATCACACAGCGCACACAGTTTGCGGAGTCGAGACAGACCCATGTGTTCAGAAATGGAGAATTTGAGCACAATTGATCTATTCAGATATTATTATTGTTGGGAAATCTCTCTTTATTTAATAAAGCGGTGTTAAGGAACTTCGGCACGCAGTGTACTTTTGTGTTTCCCTCTTGACGAGGGCTGTAAGATGACTAGGATGGAAGGGTAGAAAGCTCGAGGAGGGCGGGGGCCAGACATTGACATGAATTAATTTGGCATTCTAGCTCTAGATCACTCGGGGACTTCCCTGCAAACGAAGCAATCGAATAGGAAGGCCACGTTGGGGTTTCAGAGTCAAGACATATTACTTTGCCTTGCAACTTCGGTCTGCATGCCACTTTTGTGAAAACATCAACAGGAACCCGTCAGGTAAAGCTCAGCCACGTTTTAGGGTGCAAAGCAAACACGCAAGCCCATCAGGGTGCCTCAGACCTCTGTTCATCAATTGTACTTGGAGCCGAGGAGCAATATATCGCACCGGCGAAGATGTCATCAATACTCGAGACGAACGAAAATCGTACAGAAGGCAGTGCATTGCGAGGCCACGTGGCGTTTCCTAGGACACGCGTTGAAGCGCTGAGTACTGTGCGAGAGGTCAAAAAAACTTCTCCGAAAGAGATCCAACCATCCATATCCACTCCAGAGCATCATGTATGGCGGCAGTGCGTAGGAAGAGCCCCATCAATTCATATTTCTTTCAGCAGCTCTCTGTAGTTTTCTATTTTCTTTCGTCTTCGCAATTCTATCCTCTAGTGTTACCATAGGCTTATTCTTCCTTTGTTTGCTTTCCTCTTTTTCTTTCACAGCTCTTTGAAAAGCCAACCGCACTTCTTCGGGTGTTGACCGCTTTACTCTCATCGACATTCCCAGCGCTTTCTGATGTGATTTACTGTTTACGTGGGCTAGGTACCTGTTCGAGTCTTTCAGAGTGACACTGCATGTCTTGCAATTGAAGCCGCCTCCTTGGATTGACCCTACAATTTCCGAGGAACCAACCTTACCCTCAAAGTCAATTTTGTGGTCCCTTTTTCGAAGCCAAGCACGTGTCGGCGCAAAAGGATCGTCATCAATGTGCGGTTGCTGGCGGCTGGCCTTCCTCGCGCGAAGCTTTTCCTGCTCTGCTTCTGACTCTGCCCGTTTTCGCTCTACAGCGCGACGCTCGTATGCTTGAACATCCCACGACCGGCGAGAGACGTCACCGCTGCCAGATGCCATTTTTCGAAATTCCGTCAAATCTGCTGCAATCCTGTGAGGACTTAGAAACCTGAGCTAGACCGAAACTGGGCGGTAGGAACATGTACCGCTCTCAGTGACACGGCAGCTGAGACACTGACCACCGCTAGGCTAGAGTAGGCAGAGAGAGAGAGAGACAGAGAGAGCACGTCCTTCAAGACCGACGTCTCATCGTCAGGGGCAGGTGAGGCGGTTGCACAAAAAACCAAAATACATTATGTACTGTACCCTTGGTACTGTATTGGTTAAAAATTCTTGCATGCTGAACACCACAGCCACCTGGGGCAATGCGTGCACCACGGGCACCACGTACATCGACCTCAGGAAACGGCGCAGCATTCGCTGTGTCTATTCGCTCCAACACCCGCGACTTAGAGAATGTTGCAGTTGGGAGACTTGGAACGCGTTTAACTTGATTCTTTGTGATCGGGATGCGTTAGGTGCGAAGAAATTTTCTGGGACACTACCGACGCGTGATAGCTGAGTCGAAACTCTCTGTCGTGATCGCGTGAATTTGTCGCAAACGAACTTTGCCAATTGCTCGGCTTCTTGACCAACTCCATGATTGAAGAGGCCTTGTTTTGGGGCCTTGTGGTGATTCTTTTTATCTTTATCGCTCTTATTCTTTTCATCTCTTTTCGAATAGCCAAGCCCCCCTGGCATTCTCCAAAGCCTGGGAAGTCTCATTCGCTACAGAACATACCAGTGTCATGGGCCGGGGCAACCTTACCCTCAGATTTGCGACTGAGATACAGCGATGTTACATTTTCAGCACACGATAACATAACTCTTCGAGCCTGGCTTATTCCGTCTTGCTTGTCCCTGTCAGGCCGCTCCAATGGTCTTTTCCCGCAAAGTGAAGAAGCGGAAGATATTGGCGATGGGGAGATGACCAATGGTGCTGTCTTTGGCAATCCCTCACCCGTAGCTGTAGTCTGCGTTCACGGAGCAGGCCGAGATCGCCGCGCTTTCTTGAAGCACGCGAAGTTCTTGTCGCAAGCTGGGTACGACGTGTTATTGTTCGATTGTGGAAACCATGGAACAAGTGATTGTGTCGCCTTGTGGCCGTTGAGTCCATGGCCAGGTCGAGCAATATCTCTCGGAAGACGAGAGCACCATGATGTGAACACCGCAGTTCGTTACATGCGTCGTAGAGGTGCAGAGCAAGTTGTCATTCTTGGCACGTCTCAAGGTGCAGCCTCAGGTCTTATTTCCGCTGCGAAGAATGAAAATGTTGACATGCTGATTCTCGAAAACCCGTTCACTTCCCCTGAGGCACTGCTCGGCGGCATAGTTGACGTTGTGCTTGCCAAGATAGGATTGTCCGCCTTCAAAAATGTAATGAAGCCACCCATTGTGTGGTTATCTCTATTCCGAACTGGGAATATCCCTCTTCACAACCAGTGCTGTGCAGAGGATTATGTGGGATTCATAAAGGTGCCTACAATGTTTATTCACGGAACCAATGACATCATTGTGCACTACAAGCAATCCGAAGTTCTCTTTAGCAACGTGCTGCATGACAGAAAAGAGATATGGATTGTCGAGGGGGCAGCCCACACGCAATGCCTGTACAAAGAGCCTCAGCAATTTGAGAAAAGGGTGCTTTTATTCATTCGAAAGCACCTGACAAAGGCAAGAACAAGTGAAGGGGAGAACTCTCAAAAGGCATAAACTGCGGAGTTTTGTCGTTACCATGGTTGCCAACACCATTCTTTCCTTCCTCAAGCCTTTGCTGAGAGGGGCCGTTTTGTTTAAGTTTAGAAGATGTGACCGCTGTTCCGGGGTATGGCATTATTAGCACGATGTGCATTGTAGGATGCTACTCTGTCCTCGCTGCGAATTAAACAAAATCGTCCTTCAGACATTTAGCAAACAGAGGTGAGGCGTTTTAGTGTGTCCTTTTTTTGTGGGTTCGGGACATCCTCTTCACATGTTCCTCTCTTATTGTACTATATCTGTTCCACCACCACCCCCTCCCCACTTGTTTGTACATACATTTGGAACACGTATGGCCTCTGCTCGACAAAATCTAAAATGCTAGATGGAAAACGGAGCCTGCCATGTATCAAACGTGTGACTGGTCGACATTTGTGGCTCTTGCTTTTCGATATAATGTGGAAGAATGCTAGATGTTCGCTCCCACACCAGCTCCCTCACACGTTGGAACAACTGGCCATAGGTCCAAGACTCGACACCATCGTAGGTTTCAGGGCATCGATGCATGGCCATTTCCTGCACTGCATCCACGAAAGATCTCGTCATGACACCAAACGATTCTACTTCCCCATTCCCTCTTCCTGTCGCAATGGTCATATCGATGGACTGTTGGTCATCTGCAGAGCCGCTGAAGAGGACGAATCCGCCAGCTCCTTTGTGAGGAGAACTTCTTTGGCGAGGTGGATCGCCCCCGGATGCTCGATACTTGACACCATCGTCGCCATGCATGACTGGCAAGTCACATACCGATCCACTGCGGCATGCGTCTACTATTGCTGTTACCTTTGCTCCTGCAGGAACTCCTCTCACCAGCCTCTCATATATGGTATCATCCAGTATCGGTGGCACCCCCTTGAATGTTTGCCCCGTGCGATGCTTTGGCTCTGGCAGACAGTCGATGGGCATAATGCACTGATGGTCAAAGGGGTGATGTTTTGCATTGCACGCGACATGAAGGAAAAGCAAGTGTGCATAGAGAACGCAGCGATGACGCAGTCAGCAAATTGATGTTAGGTGGCAAAGAACAGAGAGCTGCGCAAAACACAGAAAGGATAGAGGTGAATATTGCTGATCTTACCTGGTCAACACCAGTTTCAATTTCGTCGCCCGAAACGTCTTCAATGAAGTCTCCATGTCCAGCGAAGAAGAAGACGGCGCTATCGCCCTCACCCACATCCTCCGTGAGCCACAACATGTCTCTCAGGATGTTAAACCTCGTGGGGGCCTGGACATGAACGGAGCCAAGCATGTTTAGTTCATCAGAAAGGACCCTAACCTCGTCCTGCGGAAAGCCGAAGAGCTCAGACGTGAGCAAATTGAACATGGCAGTAACATCGTTTTTGCACCCCGGCAACACATTTAAGTACTTGTGCTTCCGGTACCCTATCCCAATGAGCAGGGCCTTGCGCCGGTTCATCCGCGCGCTGTACCCCACGGGAAGCTCGGGGACATAATCCGCAGCGGCCGGCGATATGGATGGTTTTCTATTCAGCCCGTCGAGACGCGGCGGATCTGGCACTGTTTCAACCTGGCTAGCCTCCTCCGCCTGCCTCTGGTACGCCGACAAGCTCTGCGGCAGCGGCAAGCCCCTGTCCCTCATGATCTGCTGGGCCGCTCTCGAGCGCCTTTTCACGGGGGCGCGGTCGGCTGCGGCGGCTGCGGCGGCTGCGGCATGGCGCGCCACGGCGGCCGGCTCGAGCGGGACGACGCGGGTATTGGTGGTTTGCAGCGGGGCGGGGTGGGGCGCGTGTGCGGGCGGGGCGGCGCGCAGCTGCAGCATCTCGGCGCGGGCCTTCGAGCAGGTCCTGGCGGGGAGGCGGTCGCGGTGGCGGTCGCGGTGGGTGGCGTGGGCGGCGGCGGGCGGGGACGCGGGGCCCAGGTGCGGCAGCGGGACGGCGGGGAAGGCGGGCGGGTCTGGCAGCGGGGCGTGGCGCTCGCGCAGCGACTCGTGCGAGACGAACGGCTCCGCGGCGTCGGCGGCGGGCGCGGCGGAGCGCTTGGAGGAGAAGCGGCGCAGAAGGCCGCGCGGGGACGCGCCGTCCTTCTTGCGCGCGAGGATGCCCATTGGGCGGCGTGCGCGGGTGCGGGACGGTCGAGGGGGATGGTTAAGGCGTGGGTGGCGAGCGCGGCGAGGTGCAAGTGTGAGGCGTGGATGGCGGGCGCGGCGGATGGCGGGTTGCGGAAGAGCGGTTTGTGGGTGCAAAAAAGAAAAGAAAAAAACGCGAGACTCCACGCGTGTGCTTGCGCGTGCCGCAATGGCAGAGGCTGCCGGGGCGGGCGGGCTGGGGCTCGCGGGGTGCGGGCTATGCTCGCGCGGGGCTGCGCGGGGCTGCGCGGGACGCACGGTATTAGATGCGGAACACGCCGCGGGCAGAGACAGGGTGGAGGTGTACTGTAGTTTCTCGCGGCGGCGGGCGGGTGTAGGGCGGCGGGGCGGCCCACACCGACCGCGCAGATGTTTCTACAGGTGGACAAAGGGGGCGACACGCGGACGGGGGCGCGCGCTTCCGAGGGTGCTGTACACGAAGGCACGGGAGGCGTGGGCGGGGCGTGGGCGGGGAAGCGTGGAAGGAGAGGGGACTTGGGTTGAGGAGGCGCTGGCGAGGGATGGCGGAGAGGAG
>NW_005179023.1:24720-26018 GCF_000350225.1 Chondrus crispus | reverse complement strand
ACGTGAAGCCCGCGTACGCAGTCAAGTCGCCCAACGGGGCGTACGGGCCGCGGTCGGGCGCCAGCGAGGAGTCGCGGTGACCGCGGAGTGGCGGCGACCGGGCGGGGAGAGGGCCGGGGACGCTCCATGGAAGGAGGAGGTGGGCGGGAACGTGGAGACGTGGGATACGGACGGTGGTGTCATCGGTGTCGTTGTTGGCAGACGGGCGATCGTACACTTTTGTTTTTTTATTATTATTTTTAGTCATGTTTCCGTCGTAATAAATTTTTCAAGGCGCAAATCCTTTCGTGATCCATTTCCCTGCGTCGTCGGTCAGCACGCCCGCATCCCGGCTGGGGGAAGCGGTATAAAAACGTCCGCTGCTCGCGCATGCCGGCCGTGCCTCTCTCGGTCATAATTTGGCAACGCGACCCTGGCACGTTTTCAAATGGGCGCGCTCCTTCTGCCCGTGAAGGGCGCGGCCGTGCGGGGCGCGGCGAGCGAACGCGTAGGTTAATCCCGGCATGTCTGGGCCGTTGGCCCTTGTAGACATCTCGATTCATCCCTGCGGAACAAGTGGTTGACTGGTGGGCGCTGCGCAGGCCTGCGCTTAGGTTGTGGCATACGAGATAATTTTTAGTGGTCACTAGTTTGTATTCACACGCGAGAGCGGCGAGTTGCGGGTTGCGGTAGCTGGCGGGCCAGAGGGCGGTGGGGGAGTCAACACACGGGGACGCTGGCAACTCGTCCAGCGCGCCCCATGGAGCCGATGAGCATGCCGGCGCGGTCAACTCTGCGCTCCTTGCCACCCTGCAGCAGACGCACGAGCTCGTCGCTGGCGTGCGCGCGGCCCCTCCTGCCGCCGCCCACGGCGCGGAAGCGGGCCTTATCGTACAGGCCGCTGCTCGTGGTGCGCACGACGGAGGCCTCGCGGTCGCGGTCCAGGTCGTCGTAGCGGTGCTTCTCCTCGTCCTTATCGTGCCCATCATTCCTCCGCGGCGCGTCGCCCTCGGCGCGGCCCTCCTCGGCGCCGTCGCGCTGGAACTTGGCCTGCGCCTCGAGCAAGCGGATGAAGGCCAGCGGGTAGAGCTTGTTGACGGCGAGCTGCTGCGCGCCCTCGACGGCGTCCTTGCCGCCCGCGAGGCTCCGCTCCGCGACGCCCTCGGTCAAGTAGTCGAGGAAGCCGGCGTCCTCCTTGAGCCCGTCGATCTTCTCGTCGTACCTCTTCCACCGCGTCCCGTCGAACGCCGCCCCCGCCTCGCCCTGCAGCACCCTCCTCGGCAGCTGCCTATCCACCACCCAGAACACCTGTCTCCCCA
>NW_005179023.1:17037-23193 GCF_000350225.1 Chondrus crispus | reverse complement strand
ACTATTTTTTATTCTCGCCCCCCCCCCCCCCCCCTCCGCTCGGGACGGGGCGCGGAGTAATGTGTGTAATGCGGGGCCGGCGCCCGCGCCGGGACACCCGCGCGCCGGCCTACCGTACTGTACGTAAAAAAATTCCATCCGCCGCAGCGAGCGCCGCTCCCCCCGGTTCCACCGCGCCCTCTCGAGGCCGGCGGAACGCAAGGCCCGGCTCTGGGCACGGCGTGCTCGTAACGACTTGCCGTCGACAACAACCGCAGCGCTGCCCCCATCCGCCTGGTGGCTCGCACTCCATAGACAGCAGCCTTGACAGCAGCCATGGACAGCAACCATGCGCGCTTGCGCACACGAGTGTTCATCGTAATTTGTTGCGGTCCGGCGTGCAGCACTGCATGGACAAAGGGCGAGTTCAGTGCGGCACTGTATACGTATCACCCCATAAACATGTACAGAACGTAGGCATACGGTAATGTCTCACCTGCTAAATTAGGTTTGTGTCTCACGAGGGAGTAGATGGCGAACGGAGCAGATGTTTGTGCCTGTGTGTGTTTGAGCATTCCCGCTGCTCCTGTGTCTCATGCCGAGCACTTGGATATCAACTTACAGTCTCTCGCGTTTGCATGACAAGCAACTTGAAAACACCGTACTGTAAGGTTACCCTTGGTACAGTACTGCGTGTCATAGAGTAGCATTTTGAGCGATCATCGAGGCAATAACTTGGTCGTGGTGGTCGCCGCACTGTCGCCGCACTGTCGACAACACTTGTCCCGACCGCACGCCACTGCTCGCAACTGTCCTTCACAACCTCATGCGTCAACCCAAAAAATCCCCCTCGACACATTCACTCACAAGAGCCCACTTGCGAGAATCCCGCATGACGCACACTGCCCCCCTCTGTCGACACCCTCCCACTCTGACAATACCGTAAACCCACCGCATCGGTGTACAGTACCCTTCGAAGGGTATCGCCCTTTCCACCCATCACACCATTTCCTCAACCTACACAACCCTCCTCCCTCGCCTCAAAAAAAACCTTGACATCCAATCACTACACTAATTTATCCCACCTCTATTCGTCGCATGCGTTGCCCTTCGAAGGGAAGGTTACTCTCTCAATAAAGTCGACCATTCAAGGGTAGGATATGCCTTTATGATGCCTCTATGATGTGATGCAGCTGTTGGTGCCGTGCCAGCACCAACAGCTGCTTGAAGAGTGCGCTCGACCCGAGTCGCAAGACTGTACAAAACTGGCCAAAACTTGTTGCCTTCTTGCCCCTATTGTCTACCCAATTGTACACATTTCACCACGAGGACAACATACAGTGCCAAGGGTATGAGACGACACTGTTTCATCCCATAGTCTTGCCCTCATTGCTTTCAATTAAAACTCAGTCGCTTGAACAATCCCATGTCTATGCTTTTCAGTTAAATCAATGTCGTTTTTTTAAAATCTCCCATATATAATATATAAATATTATTTATATCACTCCCCTACAGTACATATCTCCCCATGTAAAACGCCGGCGCATATCATATGCGATAACGGCCGATGCACCACACTGGCGTCCAACTCGAGACAGAGAGAGAAAGAGAGAGCGGTGGAATGTTGTAAACAACATTCGACCTTTTCCACTTGGCCTCGTGCTGTTGGCGGTCGCACCGCTGCCCGCCCGCCATCTGAGAAAGAAAGGCTTGAAAAGAAAAAGAAAAAGAAAAACCATCCCGACCGCAACAAACCCCATCTTACCCCCATCTTACCCCCATCTTACCCCCATCTTACAGTACCATCTCAAACACAAAATATCTCCGTTTTGCGCTTCACCCACCTACAGTACCAAGGGTACAACTTATATCTATCTGCAAGCCTACATCTGGAGACAAGGATGCCATACAGTTAAATGCACCTCATCAGGGCCCTGTGCTTCCAGAGTCTGGAATCCAGACTGTCGTGTGCTGTGCTGCACTAAGCTACCCCCACATTTCCAACAAAACCATGCCTTGTTTGCTCCTCCGAGGATCGCGATCACGTCTCGGCAACAGTTGATGAGCTCAACTTACTCTCTCGTTCATGGGACGCTCTGCAATTCATATCGTAAAGCTTTACACGCTTGCAGTTCGTACAGTGGACAACGAGGAATAGTGCCGCATTCTCTCAGTTCGTACAGTAGACAACAAGGAATAGTGCCGCATTCTCTCAGTTCGTACAGTGGACAACAAGGAATAGTGCCGCATTCTCTCAGTTCGTACAGTGGACAACAAGGAATAGTGCCGCATTCTCTCAGTTCGTACAGCGGACAACAAGGAATAGTGCCGCATTCTCTCAGTCCTGCATTCTCTCTCTCTCTCTCTCTCTCTCTCTCTCTCTCTCTCTCTCTCTCTCAAGTTGAAACAAAGCAATCGTGAAACAAATGCTTTGAAACAACATGTACAGTCTGCCCACTGTTCCAAACAAACAAACGCAATTAGTATACTCTACTGTACCCTTTTGCACCTACTGTACCTACTGTACATATCCTCAGTAACTTTACGAGTTGCAAAAGTAATGTGCATGCCGTCTGCACGGTCTGCACAACCTGCTGTACCCTGGGCTTAGCTCTGTTGTAAATAAAGATGTAAGGTATATGATAAGGTACACATTAAGTTAAACACGGTGCATATCGCGTATGATAAAAAACTTTATTTACAACCAGGGAGAACCCGCTGTACCCTGTACCAACCTCCCCGCCACCCGCCACAGCGTACACCTACTCCACTGTACACACTACTGTGCATGTAATGTTACAGTGTTATCTTCAGTATTACATACTGTATGTATCTTCCCACAACCTGATTCCATCCACACTGCTGCCGGTGCGACGCCCGTGCGCTTCCATCATGAGAGAAAACGGGGCCCACAAACTTCTCGAGACCTTTGAAAATCAACACACACTTGTATCCCAGACCACTGTTTCTCACCTATCTTACACACTGTATGTACCCTTGGTACTGTACCCGCACCTCAACACCCTCCTGAGTCCGCTCACGCCTATTCACTGTGTCATACAGACGTCGACGGGAAAAAGCCAGAGCACGCCTACGCAATGTGGGATACAGGCGCAAATAGAGGTCTGCGGATGTAGCCCTGTAGGACGTTATCTGAAGGGGACGTCACTTGGCTCGGAAAAGGCCTTTTTTCGTTAGCTGTTAGCTGCTGGTTCTTTAGTTCGCTGTTTTTTGTTCTCCTAGCATATGAGGGAATCGTGAGACGAAATGCAAGGGATGGCACCCGCGGCGGTGAAGCGAAAGGGACCTGGTGGTACTGACACCAAATCGGATCATGCGGTATACTCAAGGAGCACCGCCCCTGATCCTCCAATTGTCTTTCTCAATCATACTGCGCGCGGCCAATCAGATACCGTAGCTTGTTCATCTACATGTGTACTGTATGAGTCGGGGTTCGCGTGTTTCACAAGAGATCTGAGCGTCTACAGTCAGGAGCGCCCACCCCTCACCCGATCTGTATATTCTTTTATTCAATGTCCTTTTGAGCGAATGCTAACATTATCACCCGATCCAATTCATGCCGCATTCCACCATACTGTACCCTTGAGGTACCCTTCGATACATGTTCGTTTGCAAGAGACCAAACTATACTGTACCACCATACAGTATATATAAAGAGATCTCTCGCAAGAAAGCATTGCAAAACGCGCCCCCCTTCAGAGTTTGTAGGAACTGCTTTTGAGAGCGCCCCACCCAATCCTTGTTGTTGCAATTACAGTATTATTATTACAGTATTTATATATAAGTACTGTACACAATGTGAATTTTATTTTTAAATAAAATTTTGCAAGTGTTCTCATGTCGACGCAACTTCAACCTTTCGAACTGCATCCTCTTTGCGCCCGAAATTATAGTGCGGGAGCACCAACTGCACGTACACACCAATCTCACAACCGAATAAACTGAGTTGTTCTTCTTAACCAAGTCGAATAACGGATTTCCTGCGAGTCAAGCCCTCGTATTTTGCACGTACGCCATCTCCATTTATCGTCTGCAATGTATTCAAAACGGTAAATGCCCACCATTTCGGCACGTAATCCGGTGCTTGTGTCAGGTATCTATCCCCTGTTCACGTCAAGGGTAAAAGCCTACTGCCGCGCCGGTACGTACTCAACTGTTGCGCACACGCGCACGTGGCGAGCGCACCCTGCGTCGGCACCGCGCCGCGGTCGAGGCCAAGAGAAAAAGGAGCACGCCGGTGGTGGCTGCGGCGGCCGGCCGCGGGAATTCGCTCGGAGGGAGACGGGGCGAAACGGCGCCGTGCCACGAATAGAAGAGGCGCACGAAGGAGGTCATTGAGAGGGCCGCCACGAAGCGCGAAGGGGTGAAGTGGAACGCTGGAGACAGCGCATCCCCGCTGATGGAGGGGATGCGCTGTCTCCAGGTCATCCCCGCCGATGGAGGGCGCCGTGCCGCAGGTAGGATAGCGACTGTAAAGGAAGGAACAGGGCGAGGAGGAAGGGGAGGAAGGGATGGGTATCAGATGCATTCCTAGGGAGGCACGTGGATTCTCGACAAGCGGAGGCTGGCACCGCGTGGAAACTTGGCTTGACAGTGCTACAACAGTACAGCGCTGTACACAAACAGGACTGAGATGCATTACCCTAGCGGTAGCAATGGCATATGTCTGCATGTCTGTGGCCAACTCCGTGTGCGTTCCGTCAGGCATTTATGAAATACGCTTTTTAAAACATCGTGAGTACCCACTAGTGAAGGCATCGGCAGCCCATTTAATCGGGAAGCAGCAGTTGGCGAGAGTTGTTGAGGTATGCAAACATTACTTTTAGGTCTCGGTACATCTTACACTCAATCACCACCGCGAGATTGAAGGGCATATGTAAAATGTATGATGCTTTCCCGCGCAAGTCGTTCAAAGATGAAACTGAAAGTCGTCCCACCAACTGCTCTACTTTTCAAGTGTACAAAACGAACGTAGCCCAAAAATTCAAATTCAAATTCAAAATCCCGGTGCCTGTTGTTTATACGGTATATGGTACTCAACGATTATTCCTGCCGATTAAACGTGGGTGGTGCTGCAGTCTGCGATGGAACACGACTCTTAAACTCACTGCCGTTTGTAACATTGCGCGAGCATATCGCTAATCGTTGAAATTGATTGCAGTTCCAAGCAGATTTATCACTGAAGCACAGCTGTTGAAGTCACTGCTTAGGGGGCCTCTCAACTGGTTGCTGGAAGATGGCACCAATCTTTACCCCCAAGTCTGCGAAGCGTTGACATAATGCATGCTGCTCAGAGCCTTTGTCTCAAATGTCGAAATATCAGGAGCAAATGGATTCGTTGAGGATGGACATTTATCGCAATTGTCTTTGCGATACATTTACATTTATAGGGTACGCTACACTGTAGCGGCTACAGTATGGCCACGTTAGGCTGGATTTAGATGCACGACGGTTAGAGTGTAACAAGTTTTTTTTTGGCCACTGTAGAGCGACGTAAAAGGGCCGACGACCCCGCAAGAAGCGAGGGGCGAACACAACAAGGACAACATCTGTCATTTGTTGATATCAACTCGTCTGCTTGCAAGATTGCCCTGCCCCACCAACGGAGCTGATCTGTGGCCGATGGAACGAGGACCCCTTCCCCAAAGTCGCCGACTAGCACTGCTGGTATCCAGCAATGTACCAGTGGAAAGCGGTGAACCCTGGAACGCCGCGGCTGTAATTAACGGATATCTATCGCCAAACTGTAATTTCCAGTGTCCGAGCGGGAAGATGTCCCTCCATCTGCCCCTCCTCAAGCTGTCAAGTTTCTTAATCACCATTGGCTGCTTCCATTCCCTTCGAACGAACATTATTGATCCACTTGTCAACCATAGAGCCGTCAGACTCCCGGGGCACATCCGCACCACCCGGTGTAAGCGGTGTAAACTCACGCGGCGGTTCATCGCGAAGCGACCGAGCGTTGTGAAACCTCGCCCACTTTTTCGCGATCAATCTTCCCCACCTGCCCAAACCTGAGCCACCAATCTCCGCCTCTTCCCATCCTGCGTTCTCATCACTGACGTCAACCGACATCCATCCCCCACACCTCTGCCCTTCCGTCCTCCGCCCTCCCCACTCCCGCTCCCCCCCCACCTCACAAAAGTGAAATACCTC
>NW_005179023.1:7459-16923 GCF_000350225.1 Chondrus crispus | reverse complement strand
GTGCGCGCGCCGCGCCGCTCGCGCATGCTGCCGACCATGTGCGCCGAGCAGCCGGAGGGCGACGCGCCCGCCCCGCCGCCGCCGCCGGAGGAGCCGCAGGCTCCCCCCGCCGCGGAGCCGTACCCCGGCTTCTACGCCGACATGAAGCGCATGGGCCTCTCGGACGAGGAGGCCCAGGCCCAGGCCCAGAAGGCCGCCAACCAGAAGCAGCCCGTCAAAAGCGATAAGGTCGGCGGCAAGAAAAACCTCCTCAAGCCCGACGGCACGCCGTACGCCCCCTGGATGGCCAATATTGCCGGTACGTTTTGGGCGCCGCCGCGTCACGCTTGCAGAGAGACATCTTGCCGCGTGCAAAGGCTTCGCGTCTGACACGTCGCCGCCTTTTTCTTCTGTACTTACATGCCTTCTCGGTGCGCTTCGTCCATCACAGAGTATGACTCCAAGGTCATAAAGAAGCGCACCGATGCCACAGGCCGCCTCGCGGCGGACCCGCAGAGCGGCGAGTTGAGCGGCGTAGGCATGACGTGGCGAATGCTGGGCGACGAGCTGGAGCTCAAGTGGGGGACGGGCGCGGAGGAAGGGAACAGGGGGTTCGTGGTGTACAGACGTCCTGGCAAGTCGCCAGACTGGGAGAAGGTGTCCGACTTTCGCGACAAGCCCGCCGAGCTTCAATCGAAGGGCTCTGAAGGGGGAAGCTACAGCTTTCTAGTCCCGGACCCGCAGCCAGGGACCTGGGTTTACCGCGTGTCGGACGTCGACGAGAATAATAATGTCGCAGACCTGTCACAGGTCCTCGTCGAGGTCGAGTCTGCGGCGGATAGCAAGACACAGAAGATCGCTCTGGCCGTTTTGATCGCCGTCCTTATCATTTCGGTTATCGCCGGCATCTCGCTTGACCCACTCTCGTCTACTTAGGCGGGCGGGCATGCAACGGGGAGCATACTAAAAATGTTTTTTTTTAAACGTCTACGGTAGTCGTGTAGTCGCAAGTCTACACCTCACCATTCTCGTGTTGTGTAGAGTCGGACTAACAACAGGAAATTTCGATATCTTTTTCATCTCGAAAAACATCATTCGCAGTTTATTATGACCAGCTTATTATTCCGCGCCGTGTACAGCTTGTAACGTAACCCTGTTGGAGCCGTTCGTTGATTTTGTGTTTACCGTGTTGGCCTGACGCATTAAAGTTGGTCAAAGTCAAAGTCTATGAAATACTGAACAACGTTCTTTGCTTTCTCTCGAGCATCTTAGAACACGCTTCATGACGACTGCTTGACGAGCGCTGCGAGAGGGGGATACTCTGGGGAAGATTGCCAAAATTTCTTTTTCCTTAAATACGTAGCTACCCCGGGGGGAAGTCAATGTGCATATATGCCCATTTTCTAAGTTTGCCCGGCAACGGATTCATGCACAAAAAAGTGCAAGACAGTAGATGTAAGCTCCCAGATTTCTTTCAAAGAAGCAGTTTCTCACATTCACAGATAGCCAACGAAGCGTTTTTGCAGAATCCGTAGTTAGAGTTAATCCATCCACATCCAGACACATCTCATCAACACGTGAAGCTGACCATGGCTGAGATGGAAGAGCCATCTCGCAGTCTACATTGTAAGACAGTCCGTGATGGAAATGTTGTCCAGGCCCTCACTCGCCCCCTGAAGTTGCCTTGGATGTAGAATGGGAGGTGGTATTCAATTTCTACCAGCTCGTCGTCTGCCAAGAATCGCGCAGACTCAGCGCTCATCGGTGCGTCGCAGAGTACAGAGAAGCCTTGGGGATAGTCTTCTGGGCAAACGTTGCTTCCATTCATCAGCATCGTTCCCCGCATAGAGTTGCGTCGCGCGGAGACGACATATAAAGCAGGGAGGGGCACCATGGGGTCTATTTGCGGTTCGGGGGATGACAATGTGGCGCCTCCTGCGATTGAAGCGAGGACGATGAAAGAAAGAAGGACGATAATTCTCGGTGAGGATTTCATTCTTGCGATGGAGAGGGCACGGAGAAGCGAACTCAAGATGTCTGCATCGGGAAGGAATAGGACGCAGATGGTGAGGAAGAAGGAGGGCTCTATCTCCGGGTCAGTGTCGAGAGCTGCCGGAGAAGACTACAGAGATTTTATATGGTGTAGTAAAGTATCTCTATCTACCACGACGGCGCTCCAGGGGCCTTGCGAGAGGCATGTTTGCATGGTAAGCGGAAACACCACAAATCCACGAGACCCTTCATGGTAGAGGGCATGTACAGTACTAGCTAGAATCAGACCTTTGTGGGAATCTTCGAAGACCTGCGGCGTAGGAATCGTTTTACAGCGGGCGGTACGGCACGGTAGAGAATTCTGATTGCCATATTTCGAAAACGCCTTCTATCCGCGTGCTTGACTATGATGAGTCACAAGGATGAATGGACGCCGAGTCTTTGAACTTCAACTTTGCAAAGTGATACCTAATGACACGACAGCTCGGCACACGCATTGCGAGAGAGAAAGACGAAAGCCTCAGGGAATAATTTACGTAGGATTGCGTAAGCGAGGCATCAATTATACTTTCAAATTCTTGACTGGGCACTGCAAAAACATACAGCATACAGTACCCAAGGGAACTGTACATTGCATCTCACTCAACATTGCACCGCTACAGATGTCGCATTGCAATGCACACAGGATCTCTGGAGGGCCTCAGAATTGTCTGATTTGAGAGGTAGCCGTAAATTGGAGGCGTCACCCTGGAACAGAGCTGCGTCGAAACGTAGCACGGGCCTGTTAAGGCAACAGGATTTCGTTTTCTTACCGTCTATCTACTTGCAAGTGGATCCAACAAGAACGGCCAATCGGGAAATATAAAGTCATTACTGTACTGTGCAGTAGAATGGGTTTCTAACACCAATGCCGAATTGCGGCGGCTAACAATTTGACTCCCGTTCCCAGCATTGTCTTCGCATTTCTACCTAATAGACTGGAGTAGAATAAGATGAAAAGAAAAGGATGATTGCGGAAAGCTGCCCAACCGTGCAGTATACTGCATTGAATACTGTACAAGGTTTACGACAGAACTGGGGTTAACACATAACTGTGATTGAGTACTGCTGAGAAGATATCTTCGTGCATCGACAGGATGTGCAATGCGAATGGGACACGGCTCTTTAACTTGGAGCTTCCTTCACCAAAAAGGTAACGAGCCAGTGCCACGTCCATCCCAATAATGTCAACGACGATGGTGACTGCTGATATTGCGAATGTCATAGTGTGCGCTACGGGTACTGCTTGTAGTTCGAAATGTCCGCTGCAAGAGCGGGGTTTATCAATCAAAGGGATTCTTTTTCGTCCAGGTCAGTCGTCACGGGAGGAATCGCTCTGCGGTCGAACAGCTTGTTGTTTTACTTAGAGAAGACAGGGCTTCACTGCTCGTCATGTCAATTTGCCTACAAACTAGCAGTAGATCGATAGGGTATGACGAGGGAAAGAAAAGGTTCTCGTCAGAGAAACCGATCTGTCTTGCAGGTTTTCCCTGCCGGAATATGCCTATCTTGGCAGATACAATCTTCAGTTTGATGGTGGCAGTCATGCTTCCTTTCTGCACTGACCTCTCTTAATAATTCGGGCATTGTAATGACGTTTCATGCGAGGATTCGATGCCTGCTTTCTTGAATGGAGTGCTTGGGTATTAGTGAAATGGGAATCTTCAAGGGGATGTCCACAGCAGTAGCGCGACATCTTTTTTGGAGACACGGTGCCACATACTGTATGGGGATTGAGAGACCAGTGAGGATTACTGAGGATTACAGCGAACGTTCAACGCACGTGACATATCTTCACTAGTTTCGTACAGCTGCCGCTTTCCATTGACATTTTTCATTTACATTTTTTATTGGTTTTGTGCCCAGCTCTATGAACGTTAAAAAATTCCCCGCAGGCAACCAATCCCCCACAATTGGAGGAACCCCGCTATTGTTGGCCTGTCCATACCACATGGTGCAAGACAAGTTTCTCCCGCTGTTGGCAACAACGCCATGACTAGGCTCGGCTGGATGCACGACAATTCCAGACGCTGCTAAATTTACTTGTATATAGCATCAGCATCAGCTAGCTGTACAACTGCGCAAGGCAGCAAGCAGGGTGTAGCTGAGGATTGCTGTCTCCTTGCTGTCCGCCATGCCGTTGTGCGAGCTCACACCTGAGATGTCGTCTCCTTCTCCCAAGAAAACCCCCTTTTCTGCCTTTTCAATTACAAACATCCTGAAGCAGCGCCAGTTTCACGGTTGAGCAAAGGAGAAAGGCCCGGGGATCGCTGCTGTTCTCTCTTCTACTGTACACCCCTTTAACAAAGACCGGACACTCGGGAGCTCAAAGCACTGCCGGCAGTCTAGCTCCGCATTCCTCAAAATGAATTTCATTGGCACTGCAGAAACCACAAATACTCTAGGACCATTTTTTTGAGATAATGTTTCATGTTCTCGTCCTTTTTGGTAAAGCACAAAACAAAATAAATACGCATCCGGGTATCAACTCCCCCTCTTCTTGCACAAGCCGACAGTGTGAGTGAGGGTGATGCCCCGTAAGGGTGGTACTGAATGAGGAACAAGTCGAGACAAGTATACGTAATAAAACTTGCAGAATAATTGACGCTCCATCTTCCCACCGTGCGATGAAACAAGAAGAAATAAAATATCCAAGTAGGCAGGCTGCGCCCCACAAGAGCTTGTCGCAAGCCCATGCTCCAATCACAGATACTTGGCCTTGAAAGTATCATAGGTTTACTGGAGTCCGCGAACTGTACTGTGAAAGGATTTGCAGTTCAAGACGCAATAGACTCGCAATAGACGCGCTATTGCGTCTTGTACTGCAAATCCTTGCGACACAACCCCACGACATAGCGCAAAAGATCAGCAGCAGCCAGCGCTACAGAGAAAACCGGAGGGAGTTTCTCTTTCCACCGCTCCTCGCCCTCTGTCACCGTTTTTCTCTTGTAATACCGAGATAATCTCCAAGACTCTACAATATCTGGATTTGAACAAGAGACACTTGCCCCCTTTATTCAATTTTAATGTATTTGCCTTGGAACGAGCTTTGTAAGATCGAAATTTCTTGATATGTGAAAAGCGTCTCTCCAGTTGACCGTCTACAACTGTATTACCGTCCTCTCTATTCGAATCATCACCGGCTATCAGTGGCTACAATCAAACCGCTTACAAGATGCATCTACCACATAAACGCATCGATTTGCACTCCACAAGTACGATTATGGCTTTGTGGGCTCTCAGGGACGATTTCGTGTAGTACCTCTAGATGACAAGGGACCTCGTATGAGACTAGTTTTCAACTTGTATTATTATTTTCGACGTGTTCGTTGTCAATGGAAGGAAAAGGATAGCCTTGCGACCGCAGTTGAGTTCTGCGTTGCGGGAGCATGGAGTTTTGTGAAAACTGTATGTCGTTTGCGATTATTTTTAGATATGCCTGGGAAGGGAGCTTTTGTGGGCAAACATGAAACGTTTTGTGTTCCAATACTGAACAATAACGCCTGTTTAAGACATCATCTGGGTATTGCAACTTGTTTAGGTTGCTAGTGTCTCAGTGCTTTCAAAATTTGTATCCAGTGTTCTGCAAGATGTTACGGCAGAGGGCAAATGCGTTAAAGAAATAGTGTCGAAATTGACTTGAGATTCATGTTGGATTTAATACGTAGCTGGCCTCACATGAGGCAAACCGCTTCGTCTAACTAGACACTACAAAGGGTACTACTGTACTACCGAAGGGTAGCTAGAGAGCCACAGTAGTTAGTTTTATATATGGCTGGAAACGAGATTACCTTTTCAACTTTTTGGATTTTTTTTGCGTTTCTATTTGCCTGATAGTAAGAAGAAAAAAAACGGATGAGGTACCGAAGGGTACGCCACAGTGCACGTGAGTTTCGCATTTTGAGGCAAACCAGGATGCGGTGAGAAGTAGGCTTCGCTCCTCTTTTGTTTTCCGAAGACATGGTTCAGTACGGTAGAGGAGCAGTTTGAGAATGCATTGAACCCTGTTTTTTTGTCATAATGTAAAACTATGATATAGTTGGTGCGAGTTTGCGGGCAGCCCAAGCCCCTACGAGGGGCAGTCTGCAGCAGGACTCATATAATATATATGAGTCGTGCTGCAGACAAATATTATTTGTGTCGTGCTGGGGTACTTGGGCCTTTCAATGTACTCAAAAACTGGTATCGCGAGATCACTGCCGAGGGCAAGTGCGTTTCGAAATTGTGTGCAATTGTAAACTAAGACATTCAGTGGTCTATCTGTTTTAAACACAAGAGTAGTTAAGTTCATACGAGACAGAGCAAAGGTCTTGCAAACAATATACTAGGTACCGTACAGTGCGATATGGCCTTATGGGGCTCTCCGGAAGATGCAGGAGAGATGCAGGGGCCGCTCAGAAACGGGTGGGTACGAAGCATGACAATAAGCTGGACAAGAAGTCTACTGTATATTTGTTTACAGTGACATGGTGTGATGCAAATCGTTTCTCCTCTGTCTGTCGACAGGAGACTCGCGGGAAGCAAAGGATTCAAAGTTTTGTCTCTGTTTGAAGGTTTACGCGGGGAGTGCGGAACGAATAAGTGACCACTCCTACGGCCCGCTCCACTTCTCCGCCTCACGCGCCCCCCTTGATCATACACCGAGGAACATGGAACGGTGCGTTTGCTGCTGGACGCTCTCACTACATCTGATTTCTTGCTTTCTACTAGAGGTAGAGGACCGGAATGCAGTATCGAGATGATGTTGAACAAGTAGAATGTTTTTCTCGAGAAACGCCGGGAGAAACGCGAGGTTAGCGCATGTCTGTATTGTGTTGTACACGACCTGATATGTTTTAAAGGACGGAGATTAGAACGACATGCATGGAAAACGTTTGAAGGTTTTCCGTGGATACGGCGGTAACATTTGAGGCCCTTTACAAACTTGAACATGAGCAATGGTATAATCGCAGCTTTATTGCTTGCACTGTCAGCACCAAAAGAGCGTACAGCGTCGCGCTATACCGTTTTATGCGCACGAAGTTGCGTGCGCGGCTCCGCGGCAAACAGCCAAGGTTATAATAACCTTGTATAACTCTGTAATGGTCCGGGATGCGTAGCGCCGCGACCGACGCACCGTTCGGCGGGTTG
Source organism: Chondrus crispus (assembly GCF_000350225.1). Taxonomy (NCBI): domain Eukaryota; phylum Rhodophyta; class Florideophyceae; order Gigartinales; family Gigartinaceae; genus Chondrus; species Chondrus crispus. Next base: position 9,783 of record NW_005179023.1, on the reverse strand, counting down.
GGGTTTTACGCGCGCCCTAAATATCTCCGCACGGCCAAGCTTCCTGCTTGCCACCTGCGGCGCTGCAGCTGGGCCGGCGCGAAACCGCGGCGCCTTGGTCGGACGCCGGCCCCCCTCGCGCAAGCGATCACGCGACCGTTCGCGCGAGGGGGGGCCAGCGACCGGAATTCCTCGAGGAATTCCGATACCGCGCCTGCGCAAAGCGCTGCCGTTCCTGCGCCCAAGCTCGCCGCCCACGGTATTGCGACAGCGAGATTCGCCCGTGCCCGCGGCCCCCGCCGCGCAGCCGCGCCCCTCCCGCGCGGGGGGCGCGCACCTCCGCCGCCGGCCAATTGGCCTATATACGCCAATTACAGGCACGGAAGGTGTCAAGCGCGGCGCGGGAACACCCAATGCGTCGCCGCTTTATCTGCCCGTCTCCCCGGGTCGTACTCCCGGGTCGCGGTCCCGCGGTCCCGCGACGCCCCGACCCGCGCCGCTACCGCCACGCCCACTTGTCATGACCTGTCATCTCGGCGGTAGGCAACAGCCGTGCGCATATCTCCCGAGCTGCGAGACACACGAGCGGCAAGACACACGAGCTGCAAGACACGCGAGCTGCCAGACACGCCCTACGCCTCTGTCGGAAGCCGTCAGCCGCGCGCCTCCGCGCGAGCCAGAGTCGGCTCTCTCCGCGCCCCGCGGGCGCGGAACGGTGTCTTGAGTCTGCGGGCGCGTGCCTCCCCTAATCCCCTAAATCCCCTAAATCCCCTAAATCCCTAAATCCCCTAACCCCTAAACCCCTCTGCCGGCGGCGGGGGCACACGGAGCGGGCGCGGCGCGGCGCGGCGCGGCGCGGGGTTTTGGGTAGCGCGCGCGGCCGGGCCCGAGCGCTCGCGGCTCGTGGTATACTGTATGGGTTTTCGGAGGCGGGCGCTTGCGCAGCGAAGCGTCGCCGCAGCGTCGCCGCGGAATATATGACAACGAGACGCGTGGAACAAAGGGGGGGCGTCGCGCCGTGCACAGGTAAGCGGCCCTCGGCGGCAAGGCGACGGCGGAGCGGGGCCTCGCGTCAGACCGCGCGCTGGGCGGGGCGGAAAGCGACGGCGTCTCGCGAGCGGGGCGTCGTTCGATGCGGCGGGCGGGCGGGTTCTCCCTGGTTGGAGGGCGCGAAAGGCGCGGACACGCAAGTGACGCCGTGGCACGTATTTTGTTTTACAGCGGCGGGAGGCGCGCCGCAGATAGCAATCACGGACAAACTACACGGGCAATGTATAATGCAGGGGAAACAAGCGTCAAGCACGGCGGGCGCCGCGGGAGGGGAAAGGAAAGGAAGGCGGCGTCTATTCTCTTCCGATGGTGCAAGGCGGCGCAAGACGTGTGCCGCCGATCGGCCGATCGGCGGCAGGAAGCGGAGCGTGACGGGGCGGGGGCCGGGTTGGGGCGGGGCGCGCGTCACTTGACCAGGGCGCAGTACCTCTGCAGCGCCGCACCGTCAGCGCGGTCGAGCTGCGCGGCAAACTTGGCGAACAGGGCCTTGTACAGGACAAAGTCGTACCTGATCTTGTGCACGACCTTTGCGTACAAGCGGGCGTCCTCGAGCACGCGGCGCACGTCGAACCTTTTCGCCTTGCTGCCGTTGCGGTTGTACGCGGCCAGCCTGAGCAGGCGCGGCAGGATGCGCTCGGAGAAGCCGAACAGGCACAGCGACAGGCGCCACTGCTCCGCCACCACGACGTGGTCGTACAACCTCACGATCTTGTCCACGCGGTGCACCACGCCGCGCGCGTCGTCGCTGAACGCCGTCCGGTTCCGCGGCGCGTCCATCAGGTAGCGCACCTGCTGCTCCGCCGGGTACTGGTCGAGCCACTCCTCAAAGTCGTCGACCTCCTCGCCCTCCGACAGCCCCCGCCTCTCGCCCCTGCGCGGCGTAAAGTTGCCGAAGCGCCGCTTCGAAAAGTAGTGACTAAACAGCCTATCCACGGGGTTGCGAATCGTCACCACCCTGACCAGCTCCCTCTCCCCGCGCTTAAACTCGCCCGCGTCCCACCCGCGCAGCCGCCGCTCCGTCACCTTCTCCCGGTACGCCCGGTGCCTGAGCAGCACGTCGCCGCCGCCGGCCCCGCCGGACGCGCTCTCCACGCGCAGCCCGTAGAACCACCCCACCTCCTGCAGCACCCGCTTGAACGACTCGGACCCCGTCTTGTGCGGCTTCACGTACAGCACGCTCTTGCGGAACGTCCGCAAGCGCCCGCCGCGCACGTCCGCCCGCCGCCACCAGTCGCCCGCCCCGACGCGCCCCGCGCGCAGCGCCATGCCCGCCATCGCCAGCGCCACCACGCCGC
>NW_005179023.1:5809-6912 GCF_000350225.1 Chondrus crispus | reverse complement strand
GTCGAGCAGGTGGCCGCCGCGCTCGGGAGGCGCAGGGGCGAGGCCGCGGCGCTCGGCGAGCGGCACGCCGCGCTCGTGCGGGAGGGCGCGGACGGCGTGCGCGAGGGCGTGCGCGGCGAGACCGAGAAGCTGGTGCGCGAGGCGCGCGCAGTGCAAGAGGTCGTGCAGGGGCTCGAGCGCCTCGCGGAGGAGACGGCTAGCGTCAGGCGCGAGATCGCTAGGCTTGAGATGCAGGCGATCGCGGTCCTCGCGGCGAGGCGGGGATGGTAGACGAAGGCAGGGAGCGGGCCGCGCCGCCGTAAGGGAGGGCCGTAGGCCGTAGGCCGTAGCGCGGTCGTGCGCACTCGCTCGACGGTTTCCGTGTAGGTGACGATATATAACTTGTACGGGCATGTAAAACAGAAGGGCGTCTCGGCGGGGCGGGGAGCGCGAAGAAAGCGAAAAACTCCAAAAGCTTTTTATCCCATCAATAATATTACAGGCCTAGTCTAACCAAGACGACACTAGTATCATCCTTACTGCCCCTCTTCACGGCCAAGTCCACGAGCGCGGTGGCCATGGGTTCAAGCTCCCCACCCTGGACGACCACGGCCGCGACCTCCTGCTCGTTGACAAAGTCCCACAGCCCATCACTCGCCAGCACGAGCATGGGCTCATCCCCCCTAAGCTGCACCTCACAAACCTCCGGCACGGCGCTGACGACGCCCTTGAGCGCGGTATCGCCGATGGCGCGACTAACAGCCAGCACGCCGTTAACGCGGCCGTGCAGCACGCCACCGCCGGCCTTCTCGATCCTCCTGACCTCGTCTGCGCGGTCCGGCGAGTGGTCGTGCGTGAGCACGACGGCGACGCCGTCCTTATCAACGAGCACGGCCCTACTGTCGCCGACGTGGGCGACGGAAAGCAGCCCCGCGGGGGAGACGGTAGCGACGGTGAGCGTGGTGCCAACAAAGGCGGGCTTGCGCTGCGCGGCGCACACGTCCTTATCGACGGCGCGGAAAGCGTCGGGGAGGGCGCGGGCCTTGGCGTACGCGGCGGGGAAGCGGTCCGCGACGAGATGGGCGGCTTCCGGGCCGCCGTGGCCGTCGCACACGCCGTACACG
>NW_005179023.1:0-4744 GCF_000350225.1 Chondrus crispus | reverse complement strand
GTAAAGGTGAGTGGCAAACGCCGTTAGCGCGCGCGTCCGGGTGCATCCTAAAAACGCCCTTCGCGCGCGCGTCCGGGTGCATCCTAAACGCCCCTTCGAGCGCATGCGAGATGAGCACGGTCGCTCAGCGAGGGAACACGACCCGACTTGCTTGGCCGCCTGTGGTTGGCTCACCAGGCGCCACGTGACCACGTGTACACGTATTCTCATGTTCTCCCGCGAGGTACTCTAGTGCATATCGCATCGCAGGGTATCATAGAGGCGTATCCCAAGCAACGCATACGCTACTACCCCTGGCGTACTAATGCACTGTCACCGATTTCTTTATCCAAAACATTGCTCCACTCGGCTCCACTCTGCGTCCCGCTTGCACCGATTTCACACCCCCGTACCTTGCCTACACGTGTAGTCCCACACCTTGCGCCACACCACATTGCCTCTAACAAACCTCCTCCCCCCTCCACTCTCACCGCCACCTTTACCACCACCGACATTCCCACCCGTTCCTCTCTTCATCGCCCAACCACACATGTGTGGTTTGTGGTTTCGCACATCCCTACCAACGCTTCTCCCTGTCCCTTACTACCTTACACATCATCGTCGCGCACGACTGTAATATCGCCAATCACACGCAAACTTCACAGTTAGATTTGCCTCTTACAAAACCCTCCTCAATAACACCCGCCCTGCACGACTTGTCTTCAGACTAATAGTGGAAATAACCACGGACGCCCAACAGCCTATTGCACAAACAACAACCGCACAAAACGTGACGCTCGCTGCAGCACAATCGCCAGATGCACACCCTCTCATATGACACGCATGAAAGAAATATCCAAGTGTCTTCATCGACAGTCCCTCCCTCCCCCCCCCCATCAATTCACAAACACCGAAAACAAATAATGCTTACCTATTTCCTCTTGCTGAACAACCGCCTCACAGATCTCAGATCTCAATCCCCGACACAAACTGCAAAAAAAAAAAACACACACACCAATACATACAACCATCCGGCCAGGTCAGTTCGTGCCCTGCGCTGCGTCGCCCATCTGCCTCTCTCGGATCAGTTGTACTGCTAGAATAATCACGGCCGGCACCCGCGGAGGGGATTTCCCCGTCTACCTAGGAGTCGCGCCGCAGCGTGTCTGCAACCAGGGACGAGGCACCCGCGCCTCCGCCGTGCAAGCACTTCAGACGGCACTTCCTATGTCTAGCAAATCTTCCTCACTTCCGTTTCTCGAGTCCGCGCTCCCACGTCTGACTTACCTTTCCTGCTCGGCGACATTGTGTAGAGCCGATCTTGCTTGCCCTGTTGCAACGACACCTTTGACGATCAGATCGGTCCGATTGCTGTGCGGGGTGACATCGACGCCGCCGAGGAACGGAAAAGCCCTTTTTATACATTTGTTCTGAAACACTTGTCCTATATCTATTGGCTGTATGTTTCACTTGTTTATTACAGTACTGCTCGTTTACCCTTCATTTAAATAGAGTGTCTATTCCACCAATTTCATTGGTGTAAACGTCCAGCACCCAATCGCGCTTGACAATAATTTATTGTGGAATTCTGTGTAAATATACTGTATACCAATCCTGTACACAACTCTTATACAATTTCTTGAGTGCGCACACACACACAAGTCGAACAATTCGTTTGGTGCCAGTCGAACAGCCATTGCTACGGTAGATTCCCTTGGTACGATATACTGTACCTTCGAAGGTACCCTTGGTACCCTTGGTACCATCGAAGCACACACCCGCGGCTTAGGAGATGCAGCCTTCACACCTTTGGAGACCTCCCTGATCAACCTCGCATACTTGACTGCCACACAACTTAGAGCACCCCTACTGGTTTAGTTATATATTTCGAGGTTAAATATGAGAAATTTAGCGTTTGGAGATAGCGATTCTAGGCGCAACACTACCGGTTAGAGGGCAAATTCAAACGTGTTGTGCAGTGATTGGAGGAGAGGAGGAGGAAAGGGAGAAGGGAAGGCGTCAGGAAGAATGCAGGAGGGTGGCAGTGGCGGGTAAATTCACCTTGGGATGGGGGGTGTTGGGGGTGTTCCCTGTGCACAGAAAACAGTGTGTTCCCCGTGCACAGAGGACATTGCTCGCGCCAAGTCAATAGAATTGGCGTTGGTTTTTTGGTAATTTTTCCAAGTGGCGCAATTCTACTCGCATCTCTATTTGCGCAAATGAGTACTGTAAATCTGTCTCCATCCGGTCGGCTGCTTGGTGTGAAAGTTTCTATCATAATGTCTCTCATATGGCGATATACCTCACCACGTGAATGGGTCACGCGGTGAGGAAAGAACTTGCCGTGTTTAGGGTTACAGTAAATTAGTATATAACGGACAATCCTATGCGACTAGCGCGTGGGTCTGCCCGGAGGCAGATTTGAACAGACGTGTCTACGCAGAATCCTTCACGAACAGCGCTCCGATTGCCCGGAGGTTCGGTTGGGTTTGAAGAGCCGGTCGTAGGTTCTTCTAGACATTAATAAACTGTATAAACTATTTCCTTCCAACTTTTTCTGGGACAATTCCCACATTGATCAATCGCGTTTTTTCCATTACGTTTTTTCTCTCGACAATTCTATTGGCCAAGCGAAGATCCGCCACCATTTGTTTCGAGCACCGCACGCATCTCCAGACCTCCAGCCCATGTGTTCCTCGCTGCTCGCGCGCCGCTCACCTCACCGCTCCCTGGTTGCTCTCTACGCCGCTCGCACTCTCCTCGCCTCGCCGCTCGCTATTTGCTCTCTACGACGCTCGCTCTCTGCTCGTTTCTCAGCCCGCTTATCGATTGTTCGCCACCGATTGCTCGCCAGCTCTCTGCCCACCGCTTGCTGGCTTTTCGCGTTGCTGCTCGCACTCTTACTGTCCTGTTACTCCGCCGACACCGCTCCGTCGCCGCTACTCCGAAATAGCCGCGCCGTCGTCGCCCACCGGTGGCGCTCTCCTCGCACCGCCGTTGTGCGGCTCGCGCTCGCACTTCTCTTCTGCTGCGCCGCCCACGCTCTCACTGCGCCGACGCGCCGCCGCCGCCGCTACTCTCAAGCCACCGAGCCGCCGCGCACGCCTCTCGCTGCTGCCGGCCATACGCTGTTGCTGTGCCGCTATTCTGCCGCCGCCACAGCCACTCCCAACCCGCCGCGCAGCTGAGCAATGCTCTTCCTGCTGTCGGTTCTAAGTCGCCGCTGCGAAAAACTGTACGCCGCCACTGCGACGCCGCGCGTCTGCCGCTGCTACTCAGCAAGCCGCCGTGCCTCCGCGCACTCCTCTCGCTGCTGCCGGCCCTACGCTGCCACTTCGCCGCCTCGCACAGACTGTGCTGCTATTTGCAAGCCGCCGCCCCGTCGCACACGGCTCTCGTTAGTGCGCCGCCGCCGCCTCGCCGCCACTCGCTCGCCGCCACCCGCCGCCGCTGCTGCTTCCCAGCCCCTGCGCCGCTGCGAACGGGTCTTGCTTCTGCCTGGCTTGCGCCTCCGCTGCGCCCCCGAGGCACGCCGCTGCTACCCCACCGTCGTGCCGCCGCCGCTACTACCGCAGCCAACGCCTGCTGTGGCCGTGCTACACACAAGCCGTTGTCTTTGACTCCCACTTCCAGGCTCTGTGCTCGCAACTACTCGCATTTTCTGTGGCCGTGTTGAGGCACTCCAGCACAATCACTGGGGGTCAAGTGCACACCCCCTCACCAGCCAAGGGGTTGTCTTGTTGGACTACTAGGTGCCCGGCCGATTCACACGGTTTGGGTACTGAGACTGCTACGAAAGGGACTGTAGGACTGTTGTCGAGGTTTGTGGGAGTTAGGGAATCGGTTCTGTTTTAACTTTGCTCGAGAGCGGTTGACCCGGAATAAATACCTGGTCACGCGACGCTGGCAACTCGAACTGGAAGGTGAACCTCTCCGGAAGGGAACCCCACCGGTCCTTTTTAGGGCGTATAACGGTGTCGACCCTCTGTGGTCTGGTGTTTCCGGGCGTGGGAATCCTCTGGGGTGTTGTGCACTGAGTAGGTAAAAGACAGAACTGCCGAACTAACCGTCGAGCTTGCTTCCGGCAAGAGACCAGACAGCCTTAAAGCCTGTGTACTGGCTGCTGTGGAAGTCTCGTAGGGATCTGAAAGCGCCTACTCCGTGAACGCAGGAGCAGGTAGATAGCTGAAGACGTTCCCTGACCCGTACAGTCTACGGGCGCCAGAGGTCGGACCTCTTCTACCCGCTAGAGCAGCGGGAGCCGAGGGTCGGACCCTAACAAGGTCAACCATGTTCAGCTCAAGTTACTGCCCAATCAGCTCTTGTTCGTCAAGAACACACTACCCAAATCTTCCCCAGTCGCCTTCTGCTCTCCGACATGCCGCCTTCCCCCTCCAACGATGGAGCAGGGCGATCGGAAAGCGGCCAACATTCAACTTCTGTGGTATAACCCCCCCCCTGGGGGCTTTATTTTAGATTAGATCAACTCAGAATCGGATCGGTTACTGTAGGGCTCGATGCTCTACAGTACCACCACGTGTACCCCCGAGTACAGGGGGCGCACGTGTACACGTGTACGCGCGGGACCGAAGAGCGCGCACACACGTGTACTGTCAGCCCCGATGGCTGACAGTATTACAGTGCCGACCGACCGCTACAGTACATCGGTACTGTACTATTATGATAGGTTGTTTTGTATATTAAATATGAAGCGGACCGGCGGCGGTGGAGGAGGACAAGCACGGACTTGTCACCCACCGACCGT
>NW_005179022.1:213638-219000 GCF_000350225.1 Chondrus crispus | reverse complement strand
AAGCTCCGACACTCCAACATTGTACAGTTCAAGGGAGCATGTATTCACGTTCCAAACTTGGCAATCATCTTGGAGTTTATGCCCGGGGGCAGTCTGTACCGCGCCATTCATCGCAGACGTAGAAATGTTCTTGGAGCGTTTCCGCTTCTCAAGATTGTGTGGATCGCATTTGGCGTAGCAAAGGGGATGGCATTCTTGCACGGCCAGTATCCTGTTGTTATCCATCGCGATGTCAAGTCACCAAATATTCTGCTAGGGACAAACGTTCGGGAAGTCAAGATCACGGACTTTGGGCTTAGCAGACTACGAGTCAACTCGTACGTTAATACGGGCCGTATTAACGTACGAGTTGACTCGTAGGCGGTACTCCTGAATGGATGGCACCTGAACTTTTGAGACGAGACGCCTTCAACGAGAAATCAGACGTGTTTTCGTTTGGCGTAATTCTTTGGGAACTGGTCATATGTGAGAAGCCATGGCGTGATGAGCACCCCAGGCGAATTTTATACAAGGTTGGTAATCGGGGTCTCAAACTTCCGACGCCAGCGCCAGAACAATGTGGCCCTGAACTTAGACAGATGATTGTGGAGTGCTTTGCAGACGATCCCAGCCGACGACCACAATTCCGTAATATTGCTGCAAGATTAGAAGACATGTGCAAGCAATTTGATACCTAGAATGGATATTCGCGTGGATTACTCTACTCGGCTACGTATTGAGTCAATACGTACTGAGTCAATATATAGCCGAGTAATCCACGCGATTATCATTCTAGATATCAAATTGCTGCTCCCGTTCGGGGCGACTAGACGACACTTTGATTATGCTCTCCTAAATTTCCTCCCGAATGCTCCAATAGTATTGTGGCAGTTTCCTTTCTCATCATGTCTTTTTCTCTTTATGTTTATGCTACAGACACACTGTAGCATAAACATAACTAAACTAAACCGAACTAAACATATACAGTAGTTCGGTTTAATGGAGCCTTTGTGTGTCCTCTCTTACCCGATGTCCTGTGACCAACTACAACCAATAAACTACGAATGTCTTGACGTATGAGATACCCTTGGTACAGTATCGGGGGCCCCTTTACAGAAGGCACACTGAGAGCAATTGGTTTATAATCAAATTGCTCCTCACAAGGCATAAGGACAAGCGTTGCGAGAGCGAGTGGCATGTGCCCTCAGGGACACCCAACTCGCTCACGCTTGTGCTGGTGTGTGGGCGACGCATTCACATCACACAGCACGTCGCCTCACTTACTGCGGGCAGGAATTGACATACGCGCTGCCAGGGTGCCCGACAGGGCGAGGACAGAGTCGCGATCCGAGCTTGCGAGGCAACATGAAGCGTTGCAGGCTAGGCTTCTTTGAGCATTCAAGCATCATGCAAGCCATGGATCAAGCTCAATACTTGGGCAGTTGCTCCTTCTGCGACGAAAGGGCAGCTGGCTTCTAGAACATAGCCATAAAAATGATACATTTAAGCGTTTCTGCGACACCCGCTTACGCATTGCAGCAACAACCGGGAAGGTGCATCCATCTCTCAAGATATTCCTAGTTATACGATGCTTGAATGGCCAGTGGCACATCAGCTAAACGGGATCCACATGCTACACGAATGTTTCATTCGTGTAGCCTGTGGATCCTGTTGTAATGTTCATTACATAAAAAGACGAAAGAATCAAAAGGAAAATAAAGAAAGAAAGAGACACGACACGAGGGCAGCAGTGCCAGGGATGGGTGGGAGAGAAATAGACATGGGGGAGGAGCGGCAGCGGGATAGGAAAGCTCGACTCTCCTACCCGTATTTATGCGTCGGCCGTGAGGCGGATACAACGAGACGCCCGGCTGCCTGCAAGGGCTTACAGACGCGCCCTATTTCCGGGCGGGGCGGTTTCATCCCTACACTCACTGTACATTGACGCGTACACCGTAGGAAAGCGACTGACAAATTTCTGCGTCCTCTCCATCGAAAACACTGTTCAACTCTTTAAACGCCAGGGCACCCAACACCCTTCCCCGCCGGGCACGGCAACTCACGCATGCGGGCAGGCGGTTTGTTTCAGCCCTGCCAAGCCTAGCGGCACTGGGCACCTCGTGCTCGATGATGAATTTTGGATATTCTAAACCCGCAAACTCGTTTGTTGCATCGTTATCGCCGTACCAAGGTCAAGCTTCATTGGCCGCGTCACCGCATTCATCCCCATCAACACGATACACTTGGCAGGATAGCACCGCCCTATGTCCACATCACCTCGTAAACAAACGATTCCCATTAGACGCGACTAGATCCGCAGGCGGCCAATTCCCTGCCACATCCCACTCTCTATTTCATCCCGTCGCCGCTCTGAAAATTCACACTCCCACCGGCGTCACACGCAACCCCCCTTCCCCGTCCCCCCCTTTCGTTCAGGGGAGCCACCACCTTTCGTTAATTCCGCCGCCCCAACTGCTCAACCGCACCGACTTGTCCCCCGTTTCCTCTCCGACCCACCGCGCCAACCTGCGCGCAGCTCGCCAACCCCTCCCCCCCCCCCCCCCCGCCATGGACAACACCGCCGTCGCCGAGCACTACAACAAGCGCAAGGGCGACGGGCGCCAGGGCCGCAAGCGCAGCCGCATCTACCGCATGCGCCAGTTCAACAACTGGCTCAAGAGCGTCCTCATCGCCCTGCACACGCGCCCGGGCTACTCGGTCCTGGACCTGTGCTGCGGCAAGGGCGGCGACCTCAACAAGTGGGTCGAGGCCGGCATCACCTCCTACGTCGCCTGCGACGTCGCAGAGCTCTCCGTCAAGGAGGCCGCAAACCGCTACAACCGCCTGTCGCAGGCCCCGTTCCGCCCCGTCCTGCTCGTCGGCGACTGCTTCGGCGTCTCGTTGGCCGACTTCGTCCCCTCGCAGTCCCGCTTCGATGTCGTGAGCTGTCAGTTTGCCGTACATTACGCTTTCGAATCGGAGGATCGCGCGAGAATGTTGCTCAAAAATGTTACCGACCGCTTAAACCCGGGTGGCTTTTTTATTGGAACTACCGTCGACGCTAATGTCTTGGTCCGCAAAGTCCGCGCTGTGGATGGCGATGAGATTTCGTCAAGCGTTTACAAGGTTAAGCTGGATGAACGTTTTGCCACCAAAAGGTTTGCAAGAGGCAACGCCTACGGCATTCGCTACTTTTTCACTCTGGACCAGAACGTCGAGGACTGCCCTGAGTTCCTCGTCCACTTTCCCACATTTAAACAACTCGCTCTTGAGTACGACCTCGAGATCTTGATGCAGTGCAACTTTCACGACTTTTACAAAGAGTTCACAGCTGACAACTACGATGACTACCGCAACTTATTCCGGACCATGAACGTGGTGGACGAGACTGGCACCATGTCGCCCGACGAGTGGGACGCCATTTATCTGTACACAGCATTTGCATTCAGGAAAAAAGGGAAGCCCAGCGCAGGGGCGCCTTCATCTCAAGTCGACGCCAAGGCACGGCCACCCGTTTCCGATGAAGAAATCATCTTCATGCAACAGCCATAAACAGCCATGACGGGGCATTGACAATCGAACAAAGAAAACCGTTGCTGTGACTAACTACACGAGGCAACCGATCTGTGCACGAAGAAAGCAGGTGCAAAACGCCCAAGACTTTTAAAACGTATGAGAAAGTGTAGCACTTAACCCCAATTCGTTCATGAGAAATGGCGGCAAGACTGCGAAGTTGCGCATTATGGTTTCTTCTATACACCACGCATTGTTCCACAGAGAAGCCAAGCCGCTTCGATGACGATGAAAGCAATTCCTCGCAACCAGAACGACACCCAGAGCAGAGCCATGCAGCGAGCATGGTTGCCTTCATGTTGACGCAGGGCCCTGAAACTGAACAGGCAAGAATTGCATGAAACCAGGGCACACCAGCGGCGGACATTTTTGATGTCGTCAGGGAGGGGGAGAGGGGGGGCACAAAAAGAAGTCGCTCTGCCGCTGAAAGGCGAGCGCGTTCATCTTTAGCACCAAATATGTTTTGTACAAGACGCTTCCCAGTTGTGACAAAAAGGAACAAAACATGGCAGGGAATTCTGCTCCCTCGACACCCAAATGAGCGAGAGAATTTGCCAACTGGTTGATGAGGATTAACAAGCGGAGAAAGGCAGAAGACGGTTTAGAAAGCGAGGAATAAAACAGACGAAAGCGACAGAAGGAGAGGTTTTTGATGGACGGCGAGTGATAGAGACAACGCGACAAGAATTGGTCAACGCTTCACTGACCGACAGCTGGTGTCTCCTTTATAGACTGATGAGCCATCTCTTCGCGTTCTTCCTTGGACAAGAAGCGACCCCCGGGGCCACGACGGCGTTGCATAGCGTGCTTATGTCTGCTCTCATGCATATACGAGCGCTTCCGTGGTGTGTAGCTTGTGACATCAGTGCCGGTCTGCTTCTTTCTACTCTCTCGCCTCTTGAGAATTCTGGCGTACTGCTTCGGATTGACATATGTCGGCTGGTCCTCTATGACAGCGGGGTCTGGAGCGGCAAATACCATTCCAGGTGGGTACTGACCAAAGGCAGCGGCGGCGGCCATCTGTGGCATCTGAGGGGCGGTGGTTTGCGGTGTTGGCAGAGGCATAGATTTTCCGTCTGCGACTTGAGCTTGGACTTGTGCTTGAGCGGCAACGGCTGCAGCTGCAGCGGCTACGGTTGCCGGACTCGATGTGACTGGGGCCTCGGTCGTAGAAACTGCAGGCGGGTCGGTGGAGACGGCCGTTGGTATAGAAGAGTTTGCGGCGGTTGGGAGGAGGGAGGATGTGTACATAGCGGAGCTCTCCGTCGTCATGGGTGGGGTATAGTACAAAGGGAGGCGATATGGGGCCAGGTGTGTGTTTGCAAGGGGCGTTTCAGGTTGCTCTTACCCCAGTGTGTGTTGGTCCAAGCAGATGACAAAGGAAGACGATGAGGGCGAGATGGATAGGTCGAGACGAGGTGATGTTGGTGGGAGAGGTTGGTGAGATGGGAGAGGGGGCCCGGAGGGAAGGAAGGTGAAGACCGAGATAGGAGGGAGATGGAAACGGGGCGAGGTGGTTGGTGGAAAGAGATGTCTTGGGCAGGAGGGAGCAAGTAGAGCGGACGTTGACAGATAAGGTTATGTAGAGGATGAGGAGAGCGGAGACAAGTGCACTTGTCGCGACGAGGTTCGGGGTGGGGGTGGGGGGGAGGTGTGATAGGGAGGGAAGAGTGAAGATGCGGGAAGCGTGAAGAGGAAGAAACACGGGACTTTCGTTGGGGGGCGGGACCAAAAGAAAGGCGTTGGTTGGAGGGTTGGAGCTTTTTGGGGGTTTTGGGTTTGTAGATTGGGCGGGGGAGAGGGAGGGGGG
>NW_005179022.1:196544-213538 GCF_000350225.1 Chondrus crispus | reverse complement strand
CGATGGTCGTTGGTTGTGCGGAAAGTGAAGCGGCGGTGAAGAAGGGGGGAAATGGCGCTGACTGGCCAGCCGACGCGATCTAGAGGGAGGGCGGCGCCCAACCAGAGGTGGTCCTTCCGAAGCGGCTTGGTGGGCACTGAGTGCTGGTTGGGCAACCTCACCGCTTCATCGGACCCCCCACCTGCCCGGAATCCGCACAGCGGGCCACCCAGCAAGCGTGCGCTGGCGGGCACACCGCGCCGAGAAAAGACGAGGGCGGTGGAAATATTTACAAAAGTTTGGATCTTGCCCTCCACCACTGCTTGCGCCGTGCCCGCCGGGCCACCGCGTTGCACCGTGCCCGCCTTGCACAACCGGTGTCCATTCCCTCGCGACACGCGCGCGCCCCTGGTTGGGCCCCCGTCACGACTGCCTGGGCGACAGCCCCAGCCAATGATGCAACGCCGCCAGACTGCCGCGCTGGCGCCCGATTTGCGTGCGGCCCCTCCCCCTTCCTCGCCCCTCATTGGCCGCACCCGTTTTCTCCGATCGGGCCTACCATGCTGCATCGCCGTGTCCGCAGCCCCACCCCCCCTCGAAATCTGCGGCGATTCATTTTCAGTCCTTTCAGTCCAGACCGGTATTGGATGCCCCTTCCCCCCTTTCCGCTCATCCCGTCCAGTCGCACCGCCGCAAAAAATATTTGAATCGCTTCTCCTTGCTGCCCCGTCGTCCGCGAGAAATCCAGAAACGGCAGAAAAATCTCCGCTACGGCCCCCGGGCCGCCAAAGGGCCCCCGCCGTCGCAAATCATTCGCTCTCCCCGCCCTGTCCACTACCGGGGCCCGCCACAGCCCCTCCCCCCGGTCCCCCGGCCGCCCAACCAGCTCCTGTTTTGCTTCCAGCAAAATCCGACTTGTGTGCCTACGTCGGCGCCGTCATCGAAAAGAACACTTCTCAACATTTCTTCGCCAACACGTGTTCGCCAACACGTGCCCTCCAACACGTGTACAACAAAGCAATCAGAAAATGTACTCATCCATTTACACGATTCTTGCTTCGCAGTGTCAATATTTTTAACCTTTGCTCGCAAATGTTTCACGCTGGCAACAATCTTGGCACTCCCCCCCCCCCCCCCCCAACCAGTCGAATTCCCCGCAACACGGAAACCGCGAATGACCTCCTTGATCACCCTCGACACCTCGACTCGATACCTCGACACCTCGATATCTCGACACCTCGATAATTCGACACCTCGACTCCGCTCGGCAATCTGCAGCCCTCCTCCAATCGCAGAAGCCATTCCCGGACACGAAATCGCCTTGCCTGTCTTCGTCGTCTTCCCAACCTCGACCCCACCCACCGACCCATAGGGCACACTGCTTCCTTCGGTGACTCTTGCTACACCACCGAAACTGCTCGCTGTTCTTGCTGCGCGAGAGGGGGTCTGATCTAACCCTTGCCTTTGTCGCGCGGTTTGCCAAACCGATGCAGCTTCTTTGTGCATCAACTGCCAGTACACTAGGTCTCTTAGAGCAACCCCACCGCGCACATCTATTTAATCAATAGAATTTCTGCTCACGATTTTCAACCCCACCGCGCAATTCTATCGCTTTCCGAAATCGAATAGAACCATTTCGGAATCTATCCGAGCGCCGATAGATTCCAAAAACGTTCTATCCGATGAATAGATTTCCCGATAGAATGACACGTGCCAAGCGTATCAGCCGAATTCCAGCCAAATGTGCCTCCTACTTGCGAGAAGGCGAGCCGAAACTCCTCGGCAGGCGTGTCGCGCGCTTCATTCAGGCATGCAATGGTGCGCCAACACCATGGCACGCGGCTATGGTACTCGTAAATCAGCCTTTTATGTCCTCTAGTAGCGTGGGAGAGGCACATCTTCAACAACTACCTGTCACAGTATACTACGAATGGCGAAGCGCGCGAACTCGCTCATGCCGTCCCAACTGAGAACCTCTGCGCTGCTTCGTCGCTGCAGCATGCACTTCGGCGACGCGTGAACCGTGCATGCTCGCGACAATGATTTCATCATCCCCATGGCTGTCGTCTGTGTACTGAAGGGCGGTTCTGAGGACTTCTATCGGGTTCATTGGCGATGATGCCGTGTGGGAGCGCGTAGTTGGACAGTACCGGAGGGAGGGCGCGCGGCGAACAGGGACAGAGGGCACAGGCTGCGGAAGACAGACATGCAGCCGTGCGGGATTCACGGCGAGGGGTGGGCGTCTCGATGAACGATCGCCTCTTCGCAGACGATGTGTGACGTCTCGCTGCTGTCCGCATGAGCATTCAGCGATAGAGTTGCAAATATGCGTTGGGGTTGACGCGAATAGAATCCACACGAATAGATTGACGATTCGCCACAAAAATCTATTCGTGCAACCGGCGAATAGTCAGCGTACACGTTTCATTTCTATCCGGCAATAGAATCGACGCGGTGGGGTTGCTCTTAACCAAAGACCGATATATACACAAAAGACTATGTAAATTGCCAAATTCTTCGTTTTTTCCCAGGTTTATTTACAGTAGAGAAAACTAAAAGCAACTGGGCACAAACAGAGACGTCCAGGAAATGCAACTCCGGATACTGTAAACACCGTACACCTGAGCAAGGCCTCGGTATCTACTTGGTAGGTCAATGGTAGCGACGACACACAGCGATCCACACCGACTACAGAGCTTCTGGACCATATGTGCAAGGCACGCCTCCCCTCCGGCGCCTCGCTCCACATCGTCCTTGTTTTCGTCGTCCGCGACGGTCGCTGGGGGGGGGGGGGGGGGGGGGGGGCGGGGCTTTGGGGGAGGAGTCGTCGTCCTCGTCGCCGGGCTGGCGCGGGGCAGGGGGCCGGGGTGCGGCGGGGGGACTTTTCGTGGCGCGTTTGCGCAGATAGGTGAAGCTGGGGATGCGCTTCTCTTACTGAAAGGGGGCGAAGAGGGCCAGGGAGGCAACGAGCACTGCGAGTAAGAAAACGGATAGGAATTGGGGGCCATTTAATAACTATCAGGCTGGCGGTCTGGGACACAGGTAGCTCTAAATTGAATGTCCATCCTCCTCCTCCTCTTTTCCCTGTACGTTGCCTGCACATGCTTCCTTCTTTCTGCCTGACTTTCTGCTATCCCGTACCACCGGGTTTTTATTTGTCGGTAAAGCTGGCCATCGCCCTCGCGAAGCGGCGACTAACGGATGTGAAAATTTGTCATGCCCAAACACGGTTTAAAAATTGAATTACAGTCCATAACCCGCACAGCCACCCAAAAAAATTCTCGACTATAATTCGATCGCTAGAAATCATTCGATTTACCTTCACCTCTGAAGGTGTCAGCACACCATTTACTGGTTTCTTTTTTCGGTGTATGACCCGGCAAAACTCAGAAGCCCCCTAGTAGCCCTTATCCACCAGCACGCCCCAGCTTCTCTCGAACTTATCTGCCAAGGGCCCATCGTCGTCGTAGTCCATGTCGCCGCCCTTTTTGTTGAGCTGCTTTGTGTGCAGATATTGCATGCGCTGGAACAGGGTCAGGTCAGACACTGATCCCGGTTCATGCTCACTGCAGCGCAGAGCAAGCCCATTCGGCAATACCGAGACTTCGACCTTGTAGCCATATTGCTTGTGTATTCCGCTAAAATATTTCTTTCCCTCCTCCACACTTCCACTCGGGCGAAAGCTGGGCTGAAACGTCACATCTGTGGCATACAGAGCCATGGGATACTGACAAAAATTTCGGCGGCTCTCATACAGTTTGTCCATGGTGCACTTTCCAGCTTGAGCCTCAACATAATGCTGACACACAGGGAGTGATATGATCTCGACAAATTTCATTATGAGCTTCTCAAAAGAGGGACCCTTTAGACCAAACATTTTTGCGAGAAAGTCCCACTGACCCCCGTGCTTCATGACGCATAACGTCATGAACAAGACATCCTTCCCTGTGTGCACGGATTTTCGGCCACGGCCCGTGTTGCACCGTGCCATGATTAGTTCCTCAAAGCCACACCACATGCCGAGAAACTGTGTAGGATCGAAATTTGTCATTTCGATAATTGCCGCTGAGCCACCCTGTTCATAAAACCTGTCAAATGTAGGCGATTCGAAGTCAACGTCCTCATCAGTTTGCACGTCGTGGTCTTGTTCGTAACGACTTATTTCGTTGTTGCGTTCAACGGCTGCATCTGCCAGTAGCTGAAGGGCAGTTGCGGCTTGCGTCTCGGTGATGGGAGGCATGGTTGAGCCTCGAAAGGGGAAGAGGGATTCTGCAAGGGAAGGTGTGATGAGGGAAGCGGGGATCTGCAAGGGAAAGTGTGGTGAGGGAAGGGATGGGGGTGTACTGTCTGGAGGTTGTCTAGAAGGGTGGGGTTTAAATGCGCAATGATCGGCATGTTTCCAAAAGAGGCGGGCTTTTTCGTAAGTCTCCGTCCACTTCTATTTTTACTGTAGACGCACAGTACTGCTACGTGTTATGTTGACCAGCGATGATTCAACTGAATTTCTCCATTTCGACTGTCGCCATCAAATTATGCAATCAATTTGATGTTTACAGTCTGATATGGTTGCCCTAGCATATGATTGGCACGTTTGGCAGTCCCCTCCCAACTGTGCTAAGGGTCTACTGTACAATGTCGCACCCAGTGTTTTTGTCCATTGAACAATCTCGGCAATCACGAAAGGCGTAAAAGTACACTGTACTGTTGCGGGTCTGAATTTGATTCTTTCTTAACACGTGGGACACGCGAGAGCGGTTGCATATGACCCGGCTCCCAATGCGCGGCACAGCCCGACAGTGTCAGGCGAGGACATGGCGAGGACTTGGAGACGTTCGGGGAAGGGAGGCGGTGCGGTGACGCGAGGACGTTGCGGGACGACGAGAGCGTTTTGACCCAATGGCGTCGCTCGAGGCAGACAGAAGGCGCTGGCGGGGCCGCCAGGGCTACGGAAGGTGTCGGGCGGAAGCGCGCGCAGGACGTTGGGCAAGGGCGTAATGGTGGATACGGTGGCAGCAAGAGGGGGAACGTGAAGCTCGGAGGGGACGGAGGGAGGTTCGCAACGGAAGGGCGGGCAAACGGACCGAGTCCTGGACGGTGGCGGCAGGCGCCTGCTCGAGGGATGGAGGACGGGATGCTGCCGATGGTTGCCAGTATCGACAGTATAAGTTAGTTGGAGCGCGTAGAAAGGAAGGCCATCGAGGGAGCAAGAGGCGACTTGGGAGTAAACTTGCGGACTACCTACAGAAATCGCTGCTCTTTCGGTCCGTAGGGTGTGCGGCTTGGACTGGCCGCAACATACGCAGGCCCCGAGTATGACATTGATGACGCGTTGGA
Organism: Chondrus crispus; assembly: GCF_000350225.1. Classification (NCBI taxonomy): domain Eukaryota; phylum Rhodophyta; class Florideophyceae; order Gigartinales; family Gigartinaceae; genus Chondrus; species Chondrus crispus. Next base: position 208,225 of record NW_005179022.1, on the reverse strand, counting down.
ACGCGGCGGGGGAATTCTTTAACCCTTGTGGTAGCCTGACGTACCTTAAGGGCCCCAGGACTGTGCGCACTGCATTGTAGTCCTTCGAATTCTCATCCAGCTCAATCTGAAAGAAGCTGTCCTTCAGATCTATCGTAGAAAGACACGCTTGCCGCCCATCCAATCTAGGGTCGCCCGGACGTCCTCCATGTGGTAGCTGTCCGTGACGGTCACCGAGTTCAGTCCTCTAAAATCTGACGTAACTCGAGTCGACCCGTCGTTTTTCTTCACGAATACATTGCAAGCTGCCCATGGAGACGTCGCGTGTTCGACAACCCCCAGCTCCAGCAGCCTTTTCATGGCTTTGCGCTCCACCTCCCCCTCCTTTGGCGAGCATCTCCGAACCGGCAGCACACGGGGCGGCCAGCAGGGTCTAGCTTGATCTCGTGCTTGACTCCTTTTATGCACCCGAGCCCCTTGAATACTGCCCTCTGCCGCCACAGCTCCGCCCGCAGTCGCTCCTGCACCTGCTTCCCCGGGTGGAAAGTCGACAAGTCCATGCCGACAATTGCGTCGTCGACTTCTGCGTCGCGGACGGCAGCGGCTAGTTCAACAATCGCGCCGCCATTGTCCTGCCTGCGCACTTGACCCTTGATACGATACCCTCGAACCCAGATCTCCGCCTTGTCTGCAGCAAGGTCTAGATGCAGGCCGTGTTTCCTCCAGAATTGGGAACCAATGAGCACGGTGCTGGGGAGGTTGGCAGCCACGCGTACAGACTCGCGAAATCCCTTCCCCCACAACGAAAACTTCAAGACCCCGCGTCCGCAGACCTCCATCTTACTGCCGTCTGCCGTGCGCGCAGAGCAGTCGTCTGCAGTCCATGTTCCCCCAACTGATTGGAACCAGTCTCGATCAACCCATAACGAAATGGCACCGGTATCTAGGGGCACCCACAAAGTCCCACCCCGCACCTTCAAACAGACCGTCACCCCCTCCGACAATCTCTGTCGGCCTCCTGTGCATCTGCACACACGCTCCAGGGCCGTCCGGCCCTCGCGGGGCGGTATGCTTAATTCTTGCGGGGCGGCAGCCCGGTGGGCCTCTTTCCGCCCCCCACTCCTTCCCCCTGCGGTATGCTTCCAGTGACGCCTCTGTCCTTTCTCTTCTTCTCACAGTACCGCGCGATGTGCCCCTTTCCGCTACAGTAGTAGCACGTAGCTGACGTGAAACGCTCATCTATAGAGGTGGGCAGTGGAGTTGGCGGAGTATTTGCGTCGACGCGGGCGACAAGTTCCTCATCTTGGGCTGTTCCTTCCTCCATCTGCCTGACAAGCTCACCGCGGAATCGGCCCCTGCCGGTCTCGGCACTTGTAGATGCGGACATCATGGCCACCCTCCCGGTCACCTCGTCGAATGACCCAGGGACCGAAATGGCCAAACCCTGTAGACTGGGCGGCAGCGATTGGATAAATCTATCCAGCATGGTGTCGTCCGACACTGGTTCGGGAATGGCGAGCGCGGCCGCCCGAACCCTGTGCGCAAATTTATTTAGGCTCTCCTTACCCGACCTCGAAGTCATCTTGTTGAAACGCGTCCTCGTTTGGCGCTGATGGCTATCGTTACACAGCCGTTCCCTTGCCAAAGTCCAAAGATCCTCCGCGCCGCAGTGTAGGTTTGACGACGCGATGCCCTCGAAGACGGATAGGGCGGTTCCTGAAAAGGCACAGGCGAGTAAACGGCGATGATGCTTGTGCTGTACCGGGAAGTCTTGTGTGAGGCGTCTCCATGCCCGTTGCGCCGCAAAGAAACTGTTGTCCCCTACCAGCGAGATGCGGACAGGTTCAAGCGATCTGTCGTATATCTTGAACGCAGTACTCGGATTCAACAATTCGCTCTTGTCGGTGAATCTAGCGTGCGCCTCCCTGGTCGTAGCGGTAGGTGCTTGTTCCCGTACCTGTCGGCTTGACATCGGGTCTTCCGGATTCGGTCGCGGCGGTTCTGTTCACCAACCGGGCGAGTCAGTAGCGTCCGCATAGTGAGGGTTTAGACCGCGTACGGCAGCGCCTCCCTTGGTGGAGCTCGCCTCAAAAAGATCCCCTAGGTCTCCAACCGCGTCGCCGATGGCCCTGATGGCCCTTGTGTTGTGCTGGAGGTTCACGAGGATGGCTTCCATCACTTCTTTCATGGATTCCAGAGGCTCACAGGGGTCGAGGAGTGTAGTCCTACTTTCGCTTCCCGGCTGGCTCTCCTCCCCCAACATCTTTCCCCTATCCATCGGTACCTCGTCAGTGGTCATCTAGGCGAAATTCTCTTCCATGTCCTCCTGTTTCGTCCGTGCGCTTGCCGGCCCGCTGCCCAGGCCCTTCTTCTTTCCGGGTACGTTCATTCTTTCGACCCGGCCCTTGTTCCTTGTCCCTGTCAATCCAGACGCGAAAAACGTAGTGAGGTGTTCACTAACAAATTTGTTATGTTGCGGCTAGTCCAAGCCGCACACCCTACGGACCGAAAGAGCAGCGATTTCTGTAGGTAGTCCGCAAGTTTACTCCCAAGTCGCCTCTTGCTCCCTCGATGGCCTTCCTTTCTACGCGCTCCAACTAACTTATACTGTCGATACTGGCAACCATCGGCGGCATCCCGTCCTCCATCCCTCGAGCAGGCGCCTGCCGCCACCGTCCAGGACTCGGTCCGTTTGCCCGCCCTTCCGTTGCGAATCTCCCTCCGTCCCCTCCGAGCCTCACGTTCCCCCTCTTGCTGCCACCGTATCCACCATTACGCCCTTGCCCAACGTCCTGCGCGCGCTTCCGCCCGACACCTTCCGTAGCCCTGGCGGCCCCGCCACCGCCTCCCTTCCCCGAACGTCTCCAAGTCCTCGCCATGTCCTCGCCTGACACTGTCGGGCTGTGCCGCGCATTGGGAGCCGGGTCATATGCAACCGCTCTCGCGTGTCCCACGTGTCAAGAAAGAATCAAATTCAGACCCGCAAGCCATGAACTGGTAAATGAAAAGTGTCGTGCAAACCCCGCTTATCTCGTGGCGGCTCGCTGTCCCTTGTACAATCAAGGGAGGATTTTTGTGAGCTGCCAAGAGGGAGTGGTCGTCTCTTCGCCCACGGTACAAAGAAAGACGAATCTTTTACTTTGCAATACCCTCCTTTTTCCCCTTTCTTTCACAAGGGGGGGGGAGAGGGGTAAGGACAGATATATTCGCAAGCAGCGAGCGTCCAGTCGGCGGCGCTAACCGCCGTCGGCTGGAACGCAAATCTAATAAAGGAATGAATTTTGGCCCGATTTTGACACGTGGCGTTCGGGGCGTTCGGGGCGCGAGCGCGCGCTCGCGCTACTGTATATGGTGCATACCCATCTTGCGCGCCCCCCTGCCCCAATGACTCTCTCTTTCTCTCCAGCGCCTTTTTCTTCCGCGACTATCCAACGGCTCACAGCGCGCGCGTGCTACGACACTCCCTCCATTTTCGTTTCGCGAGCTGCTTCGGGCCCGAAGACTGGTATCGCAATAAGGCACAGACTAGACCGAAAGGTGAAGTCTTCGTGCCGACATATATTGTAAGATGCCAAGTCGTCGGACCAAGCAGATTATTCGCTCGAAGGGGAATGTCCAGTACCACCAGCGGCGTAGTAGCGACGCTCAGACGCCCGTTAGTGAGGCGGTACCGGGTTCGGGTGCGCAATCGGGTGCTGGCGCGCAAGCGGTTGCTGGTGTGCAGCCGAGTTCTAGTGTGCAACCAAGTGTCAGTGTGCAACCAAGTGCCAGTGGGCAACCAAGTGCTAGTGCGAGCCGAAGTGTACACACTCTGGCGCGTGTCGATTCCACAGCCATTGAGAGGGTGATGGCAGGAGACGGGTGTACAGTTGGCGACCGAGAATTTCCAATTGATGAGTTTTTTGCTCAAAGTAGCTGGCAGAACGACATCTCTTCTTTCTATCGCATTGAAATGTCCTCCTACCGCTCCCCCGCTTGGAAGAACGCAGTATTCAACGTCCATGCAGAAACGGCGGCAGCGAAGAGAAGCAATAGATTACCGCCGGCTCCTGCACCAAGAATTCACAAGGGAAATTACAAGCGCGCGACGACGATAATTCGCAACTCAGTTCGTGCATGGTGCCTTGCAAACCCCGGTTACTCTGTAAGCAAGCGTGGACCCGGAGTGCGTGGGAAGTCCTCGGTCGCGTCATCACACTTCGTCAGCAATAGCTCCGTAGTCTTCGAGCGTGGGCCTAAGGGTAATTGCCTCTCGTCGGCAGTTGTGAATGCCTTTGAGAGGTTAGTCGGAGCTAGGTTCGCAACCAAGGTTCGAAGTGACTTGAAGAGGCACGAAGGTCCCTTGCACTCGATCGGTCACGCGCAGCGGGCGATTCACAAAGCAGCACCGGGGTTCAACTTCAAAAGGGTTCAAGATCCTGAGTTCCCTTCCGATAAGATGAAGTGGGTGGCAGCTGTCAAACAAGGTACATGGATCGTGCGTTTTCAAGCTTGGAACACTGTTGACCACTGTGTCGTTGCGGACGGCGTCAAACGGGAGGTTCTTGATTGGGAGGAGAAGAAGCGGATGCGTCTCTGCGAGGCTTCTCTTCGCGCTTGTGGCGGTGACGATGCCACAGACTTATACATCGCCGAGGTGCGTGAGCTATACAAGTCATCGAAGGCTGTCCACAATTAAGTAAACGTTAGACCTCTCCCATTGTTTTGTGAAAACATACTACTGCCGAATGATCCATTGCTCACGAGCAACTTGAAGGTAGCCAGTCGAAATAACGTCGCGAAGCATGGCCTGACTCATCCACTTGGTCAGACCATCCGCAACGTTGCGAGAGCTGCGAACAAAACCAATGTCCGAAATAGTTTTGCTCTTAAAACCTTCTCTCGCTGCAGCGATGTCGAGCATTATCCTCTTCTCTGATGTTCTCGATCCCTTTGAAACCATATCGAATAGCTACTTACTGTCTGTCAATAGTTGAACAGGGATCTTCTTAGACAGCATGTTTTCAAGTTCTTCAGCGAAGGTAATTGCAACGTCAAATAAATCGCTGAACGCGATCACCTCACCAGACATGGCCGATCTCGTGACGCGGCGGGCCTTATATGACTTAAATGATATAGGCGCCACTGCTCCGGAGCCGTCCCCCAGGAAGCAGATATGGCCTAATTGTGAGGAGAGATCGCGGTTATTGGCAAACGAACAGTCGGAGTATCCGACGATGCGAAGTGTATCGATATCCAGGGCAGGTATCTGAAGAGATATTTGGTTTTGTATTGCATATCTGACTGCCCGGTTGAGCTGACGCACAACCTGCCTCCGGTCTGCCTCATACATTTCCTCCGTGATTTGTGCGAGCTGAGAGATCTCAAACAAGCAGTCTGGTCTAGGGTTTGCGAGCCAAGCCAGTCTCATCCGCATCGAGCGGAAAGCCCGAAACGAGCAATCACCTGGTAGTTCTTCCAGTCTCCTCAGGTACTCATGTTGATCCTGAACGACTGTTCCGTTCTTGAGACGCTTTAGGGAAAAACCTGTGAACACGCATGGTAGATCTCGATCCTCTGCCATTTCGAATTTACGGTTTGTCTTCTTTCCGAGTTCCTTGAAACTCTCACTCCCTGTCCTGATGAGATCATCTACGTACCAACCCGAAAGTCCTTGCAGAATGTTGTCTTTCATAAGCACGTAAAGTGCAGGGTCGCGACGCAGTGGTTTCATCCCTAGGTCCTCCCCGTGATGGCGATCCAAAGTGTCATGGCAGAGATCTCCTGACTCACAGAGCCCGTACAAGGGCTTCAGGAGCTGTAGGCATTGCGATGGATCCAATTCAAATTCTGGTACTGGTTTGGATATGAATACATCCCGGGAAAGGGGTTCTGCGGACTGGAGATATGCTTGACGAACATCAGATGTCCATATGTCAAATCCATATACCGTTGCGAGTCCTAATAGAAGTTGGATCGATGAAGGCTGCAGTGTGGAGGTCGAGTGTACCATCATGTGTTTCAATCGGTCGCGGTGGCCTCGGATGACATATCGGGCCTTGTACTTGACCTTGTTATCCTCAGTGGACTTCAAGGCAAGTACGAATCTACCCGGGAGGACCTTGGCATCCTTTGGTACTTCCTCCTTCAGGATAACCTTAAAAGTCCCCCTTTCCTGCAGGTTCTTAATCTCCTGTCGCTTTGCAATTGTCATCTCCTTCGAATTTGCCCTTTTATCATTCCTGCTGATGATTTCCGTTAGCTACACTTCTTCGTCCTCTGGTGAACTAAAGTAGCGTATGCAATCTCGCACATATGACACAAAAGTGGCGGAGAGTTGCTCGGGTTGATGGTAGCGCTTCACTTGCGCTATATTGAATGGTCTTGCTTGACCAATACGAACGTCTTGCACAAAGACCTGCTTCTTCTCTTCATCCACTGCAGTGACGGTTAATGGCCCTATCCATTCTCCGATGCGGTTATCGAACTGTTTCTCCCTCCACACCAGGACTTGGTCTCCTGCGGAGTTCACAATGTTTGCAGAGGATGGTGTCGCATACCGCAATGCGCGTTTTACGCGAAGGTCAGCCATTATTTTCTCCATCTCCTGTCGTGCCGCATTACTTATTTCGGCTCGGGTAGCGAGTACAGCACGTGGAGTACGCGTCTCTGATTTCGTATGTACTGGTGGGTACTCTCCAAACACCAGAGCAGTAGGTACGAGGCCTTCTGGTCCGAGCGTATCATTCATCGCCTTTACGGAAAGCGCTAGAACGAGTTCAGGTTCGGACGTAGGGTGTGCTGCCATAATCTTGCGGTATATCTGTCTGACAGGTTGATGGTATCTCTCCCCGATGCCAAGGCTAGAGTGTGTTTCAATGCCAGTCCTTTGCACATCGACATTTGACATTGCCCCTAAACTGATAAACAAAGGACCGAAAGCACTTCCTTGATCAACGAGCATGCGATTGGGTAGCCCAGTGTATATGCAGGCCCAACATTCCAAGATTGTCTTCCATATGGTCTTCGTAGATACATCAGCTAAGAAGCGTGCTGCTGAGAAATGCGTCTCCTCATCTACATTGTGCAAGATAGCCTTTCCGTTGATGTACATGATGTCTAGAAGGATTCGCTCATTGAATCGGACATGTTCTGCGCCGAACGATACTCGAAACCGTCTTGGGGCGTTTTGGATACGTTGGCACGGATCACATCTCTTCGACAAGTCCTCGAGTATAGACAGAGTCTCCGGGGTAGCTTCTTCGGGTCGCGCTTTACGAAGTAAGTTGAATAACTTCTGAGCTGACGGATGAAAGAACTGCTTGTGCAATTTCCACAACTGCGACCTTGCGAAGAATGTTCCGAATGCAAAGTGCATTCTTGCATAGACGTGTCTACTCGGTGATCTATGTAAGGGGGTAGACCACTCATCGACATACTGTTCCTGACCTTGCTCAAATAGAGTTTTCACCCTCTTTGTGAGTCGGCCAGCGACCGTATCGGCAATGAGAACCTCTCTGTCCAGAATGTTCATCCCAAGTAGTGCCGGGATGTCGGCCTGAACGACATCTAAGTCAACGCGGATCGGAGGTATTCCGCTCGGTGTTGAAAGGAAAAGTGACACCTTGCCAAGAGAGTCAAACAGCTTGTCCGCAAAGCGAAATCTGTGCGTGATTGCAGATTTCTGTATGTTGGGCACTCTTATCTTCAGTTGTAAGAAGATCTTGCCAAGTTCCTTTTGACCTATTACCGATTTTGGAGCACCGATGTCGACACAGAACCCAGGGTAACTTGCAACACCACGTCTTCGGATGCGTGAGTAGTGAATGTGTGTGGCGTTCACATGGACCATCTTTTGCTTACGTCTCGGATGGGTAGGACGATGGGGTGCGACCCATCGTGAAGAGCGACGAGAATGAGACGAAATATTCCGCCGCTCCATTAAAAATCCGACGACGACTCTTTGCCATGCAAGACGGGCAGGTTTGAGAGTGACGACTGGAGGTGATGGGTCATCCAATCTCGTTCCGCTTGCTCCACTTCTCCACTGGTAGTGTCTTCAGCACCACACGTCAAAGAGTCAAATAGCTGCACTTCGTCTGGTTCCGTGCTGAAGTGCACATGGGGACTGGAAAGTGCCTCTTTGACAGAAGTTTGGATGGCATCAGTTCCTTGGTCGGAGGGGTCTTCCTCAAGTTCTCCCTCCATGCCCAGGACCAGGTCGGATACTATGTGAACTGCAGATTCTCCGTTTCTCATCCTTTGCCGAACATGATTGCGAATTGTTCCACTCTGGCACCTGTGACCAGGGGTCCAACGCGCCCTGCACTTGTGACATTCATTTCTGCGACGGCTCTCAGCGAATGACCGACTACTGGAGTCCACCTCTCTTGAAAAAGAGGTAGGATTCTGGCTTTTGTCATTCCCTCTACCTTGCTTCAGAATACGGACATGGCGCGGGTTACGCCCATACTGCTGAAAGAAAGTACCGTTTGGAGGAGGGCGTCGCTGGTCAGAACGTGCGGACTTGATCTCTTCCTCCAATTGCATACTTTCCCTTAAAGCAGTCACGAACCCATTAACAGTGTACTGTGCAGTAACAATGTTACTGATGGGAGTTCTTGCCCACTGTTGCCCGAGGACTGCGTTCCTAAGATAAGTTATCTTACGGGGTTCGGAGCGGAAGTGTGGCGGACATTGTCGTGTCATGGACTCGATAATTGTAACGATCTCTGACATTGCATCCGATAAAGAATTGAGTTCATACTCGGCAATAACACTTTCAATACGTAGAGTGCTAAGCTTGCCGTATACTTGAAGCTGTCGAGAGTTACTATTGAATTCTCGAATCATCATTGCGGCCATCTCTTCGAATGACATCGACTCAGATGCATTGTTGAAGAAGAAGGTTCGAGCAGGTCCATCCAAAATATTGACGAAGTAGTCAGCCTTCTGGGATGCAGATAGGCGATGCTGACGGGCACAAATATTGTAATCTCGGAGTGTCATTTCAATTGATGGTGTCAGTGAACCGGTGAAGCGATTGTCCTTGAAATGTTGATGCACATAATTCGCCTTACGAGTGTCTTCTCTCTCCGATGCAGGGTCGAACTTATAAGGCGTGTGCATGCGAGCATTCACCGGAGGCTCGGAGCGGCCAGGTTGTGTATGTTCATTAAGTCCCCTGTGAGTTGAGCCAGTTGCCGAGCCACCCGGGGTAGGTTGTCGAACAGATCTTTCGACAGTAGCATTCTGCTCATTCTGCAAAGCCGCCTGGCTGATGGGGATGGGCAAAGTAGGAGCTGTTTGAGCATTCCCGTTGTTGTTCGAATCCCCATTTAGTACATTATCGAGGAGTGTATGCGCTGATTGTGCCCTTTGCAACAGATTTGGTGACCCTCGAGTGCGACGGAACAAGGCCACGGCTGCCTGAATCGTGTCTAGATCGCACCCTAAGAACTTTAGAAAGCAGACATGAGTCATAATTGACTTATTACTCTTGTCGGATTCACTAAGCTCGAGGGAAGTGAGGAGTTCTTCCTCCACATGAGCAAAGTCGTAGAGCCTTGCCACGTCTCGTAGAAGAGTAACCGGAAATAGCGGTGACTTGATGAAATCCTCAGTGAGGAGGATCTCCGGTGCTGGCATGAGACTGCTCAGAGTCTCCCGTACCTCCTCGGAATCGGGTAGAGCTTGTGCGGAACCATCGGCAGAGTCTGAGAGCGTGTATATGTCTAGGACATATAGCGCTGAGTCGCGAAGCTGTTTGGCAATGTCTGTCACAGGCTGAACAACGGTGGCAGACCTCTTGAGGCGTGAGTGCCTCGCCGCAATTTGCCCTCGAGTCGAGGATGCCATTGTTACAGTAGTAAAAACGACGCGAAAGCGGAGCTGCGAATCCGGATTGTCGTGCAAACCCCGCTTATCGCGTGGCGGCTCGCTGTCCCTTGTACAACCAAGGGAGGATTTTTGTGAGCTGCCAAGAGGGAGTGGGCGTCTCTTCGCCCACGGTACAAAGAAAGACGAATCTTTTACTTTGCAATACCCTCCTTTTTCCCCTTTCTTTCACAAGGGGGGGAGAGGGGTAAGGACAGATATATTCGCAAGCAGCGAGCGTCCAGTCGGCGGCGCTAACCGCCGTCGGCTGGAACGCAAATCTAATAAAGGAATGAATTTTGGCGCGATTTTGACACGTGGCGTTCGGGGCGTTCGGGGCGTGAGCGCGCGCTCGCGCTACTGTATATGGTGAATACCCATCTTGCGCGCCCCCCTGCCCCAATGACTCTCTCTTTCTCTCCAGCGCCTTTTTCTTCCGCGACTGTGCAACGGCTAACAGAGTCGCATTCAGAAGAATACGGCTCAATAATGGCCCTGAACACCAGAGTCTGTGACCCAGAGCCATACAAATTTGGTCCCAATTACCAGGGCTCATGGCTCCGTAAAATCCTGGTTGACAATTGATTTTTCTGATATTCGCCTCAAACGGCACTCCCATTGGTTCCGGTGGTGGACCTTGTTGGATCCGGCAAGCAAGGCCTCAATGATGGAATATTTCCATCCACCCTCGATCGGAGCTGTAATGCGATCCGGCATCTTTGAAAAGGCTGATGAATGTTTCTGAAGTTTCAAAGGTTCCCAAAGTGCTGCCGAAAGTTTGAGCAACTTTTTCTGCGAAACTCAGAAACATTCTGGAGACGTGCACCCTCGAATCACACTACCAGTCTCTTCCATCAGTAGCTGTCCGTTTATTGGGGGCGGTCATATTCTACGAGTAAATCATGGAGGAGAATGGATGGCTCCGATTCATCGGTCCCACCTTTTTCAGCCAATCAGAGCTCTTGGTCCTCAAAGAGCCAGGTCCCACATTTCAGCAATGTTCAACCATTCCCCACCGCGCGAGAAATTCAAAATATTCTGTATATGTTCAGAAACGGCGACCACCATGGCGGAGGCAGGAGTGCAGAGAATGGGCGGCGCTCAGGCAGACCTCTGCCTCTAGGGGACGTTGGCTGCAACGACGCGCTGATCGCGCGCCCCGTCGATGGCCTCATCGAGGGCGGCGTGCTTAATGAAGGACGTCAAGGCGACAGAATGCAGTGCATCAGGTGGGTGGTCATATCGTGCAGTGCAAGACGGATCTGGTCGAAAAAGAAGAGATCGTAGCAGTGCACAGGGATTGTGAGGGACGGAGAGGGTTAGCGAGTAGTGCAGAAAAACGCAGGGCCGGTGATTCGATTTAGACAGGCGGTGCAGCAAGCGGTGCAGCATAACGTGCAAGTGTGGAAGGGGGCTGGGAGGGATTTGGGGCACAGCGGGAGCAGCAAAGGAGTGTTAGGGCGAGAGTGAAATCCAGTGAGGTGGTAAGAGAGGTACAATGAGGGAGGCGGTGAGAGAGGTAAAGTGAGGAAAGAAGTGGTGGGGATTCGAAGTGGTGGGGATTCGAAGTGGTGGGGATTCGAAGCGGGGCAAGGTGGTGGGGGGGGAGGGCGTATAGAAGCGGAGAAGGGAGACGTTTACAGGAGTGGGGGAAAGAAGTGCGCGGCACAGCCAGGATTGCGTGAGGGGTAAACGATGAAGTGAAAGAAGGACTCAGGTTGTCGAGTGCGGGGCTCCAGAGCGAAGGGCATCGAGTGGTATCTGGAGAAATAGGCGTGCGAGTGTTTGACGTGCAAACAGGGACACTCATCGAGAACGCTTCACCTGGACATACGACAGATTTTCTC